>NC_134490.1:45000-137500 GCF_040206685.1 Ascaphus truei | reverse complement strand
CGCTGGCAGTATACAGGATTACACAGCCACGCTCGCCCACGTCCCTCCTCACCACGCTCGCCCACGTCCCTCCTCGCTGGCAGTATACAGGATTACACAGCCACGCTCGCCCCCGTCCCTCCTCCCACGCTCGCCCACGTCCCTCCTCGCTGGCAGTATACAGGATTACACAGCCACGCTCGCCCACGTCCCTCCTCGCCACGCTCGCCCCCGTCCCTCCTCGCTGGCAGTATACAGGATTACACAGCCACGCTCGCCCACGTCCCTCCTCACCACGCTCGCCCACGTCCCTCCTCGCTGGCAGTATACAGGATTACACAGCCACGCTCGCCCACGTCCCTCCTCGCCACGCTCGCCCCCGTCCCTCCTCGCTGGCAGTATACAGGATTACACAGCCACGCTCGCCCACGTCCCTCCTCGCCACGCTCGCCCCCGTCCCTCCTCGCTGGCAGTATACAGGATTACACAGCCACGCTCGCCCACGTCCCTCCTCACCACGCTCGCCCACGTCCCTCCTCGCTGGCAGTATACAGGATTACACAGCCACGCTCGCCCCCGTCCCTCCTCGCTGGCAGTATACAGGATTACACAGCCACGCTCGCCCACGTCCCTCCTCGCTAGCAGTATACGGGATTACACAGCCACGCTCGCCCCCGTCCCTCCTCGCTGGCAGTATACAGGATTACACAGCCACGCTCGCCCACGTCCCTCCTCACCACGCTCGCCCACGTCCCTCCTCGCTAGCAGTATACAGGATTACACAGCCACGCTCGCCCACGTCCCTCCTCGCTGGCAGTATACAGGATTACACAGCCACGCTCGCCCACGTCCCTCCTCGCCACGCCTACCCACGTCCCTCCTCACTGGCTGTATACAGGATTACACAGCCACGCTCGCCCACGTCCCTCCACGCCACGCTCGCCCACGTCCCTCCACGCCACACTCGCCCCCGTCCCTCCTCGCCACGCTATCCCACGTCCCACCTCGCCACGCCCGCCCCCGCCCCCCCCTCGCTGGCAGTATACAGGATTACACAGCCACGCTCGCCCACGTCCCTCCTCGCTGGCAGTATACAGGATTACACAGCCACGCTCGCCCCCGTCCCTCCTCGCCACGCTCGCCCACGTCCCTCCTCGCCACGCTCGCCCCCGTCCCTCCTCGCTGGCAGTATACGGGATTACACAGCCACGCTCGCCCACGTCCCTCCTCGCCACGCTCGCCCCCGTCCCTCCTCGCTGGCAGTATACAGGATTACACAGCCACGCTCGCCCACGTCCCTCCTCACCACGCTCGCCCACGTCCCTCCTCGCCACGCTCGCCCCCGTCCCTCCTCGCTGGCAGTATACAGGATTACACAGCCACGCTCGCCCACGTCCCTCCTCGCCACGCTCGCCCCCGTCCCTCCTCGCTGGCAGTATACAGGATTACACAGCCACGCTCGCCCACGTCCCTCCTCACCACGCTCGCCCACGTCCCTCCTCGCTAGCAGTATACAGGATTACACAGCCACGCTCGCCCACGTCCCTCCTCGCTGGCAGTATACAGGATTACACAGCCACGCTCGCCCACGTCCCTCCTCACCACGCTCGCCCACGTCCCTCCTCGCTGGCAGTATACAGGATTACACAGCCACGCTCGCCCCCGTCCCTCCTCCCACGCTCGCCCACGTCCCTCCTCGCTGGCAGTATACAGGATTACACAGCCACGCTCGCCCACGTCCCTCCTCGCCACGCTCGCCCCCGTCCCTCCTCGCTGGCAGTATACAGGATTACACAGCCACGCTCGCCCACGTCCCTCCTCACCACGCTCGCCCACGTCCCTCCTCGCTGGCAGTATACAGGATTACACAGCCACGCTCGCCCACGTCCCTCCTCGCCACGCTCGCCCCCGTCCCTCCTCGCTGGCAGTATACAGGATTACACAGCCACGCTCGCCCACGTCCCTCCTCGCCACGCTCGCCCCCGTCCCTCCTCGCTGGCAGTATACAGGATTACACAGCCACGCTCGCCCACGTCCCTCCTCACCACGCTCGCCCACGTCCCTCCTCGCTGGCAGTATACAGGATTACACAGCCACGCTCGCCCCCGTCCCTCCTCGCTGGCAGTATACAGGATTACACAGCCACGCTCGCCCACGTCCCTCCTCGCTAGCAGTATACGGGATTACACAGCCACGCTCGCCCCCGTCCCTCCTCGCTGGCAGTATACAGGATTACACAGCCACGCTCGCCCACGTCCCTCCTCACCACGCTCGCCCACGTCCCTCCTCGCTAGCAGTATACAGGATTACACAGCCACGCTCGCCCACGTCCCTCCTCGCTGGCAGTATACAGGATTACACAGCCACGCTCGCCCACGTCCCTCCTCACCACGCTCGCCCACGTCCCTCCTCGCTGGCAGTATACAGGATTACACAGCCACGCTCGCCCCCGTCCCTCCTCCCACGCTCGCCCACGTCCCTCCTCGCTGGCAGTATACAGGATTACACAGCCACGCTCGCCCACGTCCCTCCTCGCCACGCTCGCCCCCGTCCCTCCTCGCTGGCAGTATACAGGATTACACAGCCACGCTCGCCCACGTCCCTCCTCACCACGCTCGCCCACGTCCCTCCTCGCTGGCAGTATACAGGATTACACAGCCACGCTCGCCCACGTCCCTCCTCGCCACGCTCGCCCCCGTCCCTCCTCGCTGGCAGTATACAGGATTACACAGCCACGCTCGCCCACGTCCCTCCTCGCCACGCTCGCCCCCGTCCCTCCTCGCTGGCAGTATACAGGATTACACAGCCACGCTCGCCCACGTCCCTCCTCACCACGCTCGCCCACGTCCCTCCTCGCTGGCAGTATACAGGATTACACAGCCACGCTCGCCCCCGTCCCTCCTCGCTGGCAGTATACAGGATTACACAGCCACGCTCGCCCACGTCCCTCCTCGCTAGCAGTATACAGGATTACACAGCCACGCTCGCCCACGTCCCTCCTCGCCACGCTCGCCCCCGTCCCTCCTCGCTGGCAGTATACAGGATTACACAGCCACGCTCGCCCACGTCCCTCCTCACCACGCTCGCCCACGTCCCTCCTCGCTGGCAGTATACAGGATTACACAGCCATGCTCGCCCCCGTCCCTCCTCGCTGGCAGTATACAGGATTACACAGCCACGCTCGCCCACGTCCCTCCTCGCTAGCAGTATACAGGATTACACAGCCACGCTCGCCCACGTCCCTCCTCGCCACGCTCGCCCCCGTCCCTCCTCGCTGGCAGTATACAGGATTACACAGCCACGCTCGCCCACGTCCCTCCTCGCTGGCAGTATACAGGATTACACAGCCACGCACGCCCCCGTCCCTCCTCGCCACGCTCGCCCACGTGCCTCCTCGCTGGCAGTATACAGGATTACACAGCCACGCACGCCCCCGTCCCTCCTCGCCACGCTCGCCCACGTGCCTCCTCGCTGGCGGTCCCTCTGTTGACCTCTGTTTGGAGGCCACGAGCAGGACGCAGTGAGGTCACGCCCTTCCCCTCTGCGCTCTGCGCTCCTCATTTACATAGTAATGAGTTCCCGGCAGCGCGCGCCCTCGCACGCTGCCTAATGAGCTTAATTAGATGATTAGCCGTGCTCATTACCCTTCACGTGCCCGGGTGCGTGGCGGGGCGGCCGGATCAGTCTGTCCGTGCCTTACACAAAGAGGGGGGTCACTCACCAGCCCCCCCTCTTCCAACACAAAGAGGGGGGTCACTCCCCCGCCCCCCCTCTTCCAACACAAAGAGGGGGGTCACTCCCCAGCCCCCCCCTCTTCCAACACAAAGAGGGGGGTCACTCCCCAGCCCCCCCTCTTCCAACACAAAGAGGGGGGTCACTCCCCAGCCCCCACTCTTCCAACACAAAGAGGGGGGTCACTCCCCCCGCCCCCCCCTCTTCCAACACAAAGAGGGGGGTCACTCCCCAGCCCCCCCTCTTCCAACACAAAGAGGGGGGTCACTCCCCAGCCCCCCCTCTTCCAACACAAAGAGGGGGGTCACTCCCCAGCCCCCACTCTTCCAACACAAAGAGGGGGGTCACTCCCCAGCCCCCCCTCTTCCAACACAAAGAGGAGGGTCACTCCCCCGCCCCCCCCTCTTCCAACACAAAGAGGGGGGTCACTCCCCCGCCCCCCCCTCTTCCAAACATGGGGCACGAGTATTTGTGTCTCGGGAGTGGCTGCGGCAGGGAAGGGGTTAACATATTTGGGGTTTTCTCGGGGGGGGGGGGGGGGGGGGGAGGGGGGGTGTGACGAATGTCGCACACGTCTCGGTGACAGCTCCGTGTGTCCCCTGCAGGCAATTAACCCCTTCCGTGCCGGAGGAGTTAGCTAGAAGCTCATTACTCTGCAGGTCACTGTGCCACGGGACGGAGCCACGGCTTCTACCACTTTATACACTGGTATTAATTGGATGGTAATTAACCCATCAACTGCCACCTGGGACTGAAAAGCACAGCGATGCTTTCCGAGCACACTTGGCAGTGAAGGGGTCTGTATGGGGTCCTGTATGGGGTCTGTATGGGGTCTTGTATGGGGTCTTGTATGGGGTCCTGTATGGGGTCCTGTATGGGGTCCTGTATGGGGTCCTGTATGGGGTCTTGTATGGGGTCTTGTATGGGGTCCTGTATGGGGTCCTGTATGGGGTCTTGTATGGGGTCCTGTATGGGGTCTTGTATGCGGTCTTGTATGGGGTTTTGTATGGGGTCCAGTATGCGGTCTTGTATGGGGTCCTGTATGGGGTCTTGTATGGGGTCTTGTATGGGGTCCTGTATGGGGTCTTGTATGGGGTTTTGTATGCGGTCTTGTATGGGGTCTTGTATGGGGTCTTGTTTGCTAATACGTGGGATTCACAGTCAGACACTTTGCAAGAGGCAATTCAAGTTCTAAAAACGGTACCAGTACCTCCCGGCCGACAGGCACGCGCCCGTTTGTGATGTCATCACTTTGACGCGTCTCTCTCCCCCCCCCCCCCCCACACACATTTGCCCTGGGGTCTGTTTAATTATTTTTAAAAACTAATTGTGATGATTCCGGCTGAGCGGCTCAGCGAGCGCTGTAATTGATATCTGCCGGTTTCTCCCACGGAGAGCCGGCTACGGGACGCCTTCCTCGGCTGAAGGTTAAACGCGCCGTTATTGGTTTCCCCCTAAATATGCCAGATCATTAGCTCCCCCACTGCAGCGCCCGCCATCTGGCGCTGCGAACGGAGCCATCACTCACGCAGGAATGCATGAAATTGAAGCGCCTGTCTCTCCGTGTCTCTCCGTGTCTCTGCCGTGCGGCGCGCTGCGTGCGCAGGCGGGAGAGCAGGGCCATTACTCATACGCTGCTATTCCTCATTATGTCAGCTCCCGACAGCTCCGCCGCCCGCCGACGCAGCTCGGACACCCCCCAAACTCGGGCAAGGGGCTGAGAAGGAGCAGGCCGGGAGGGGATGCAGCTCAGAGGGTGGGGGTGCTGGGGGGGACGCAGCTGAGAGTGTGGGGGTGCTGGGGAGGGGACGCAGATCAGAGTGTGGGGGTGCTGGGGGGGACGCAGCTGAGAGTGTGGGGGTGCTGGGGGGGGACGCAGCTGAGAGTGTGGGGGTGCTGGGGAGGGGACGCAGATCAGATTGTGGGGGTGCTGGGGGGATGCAGCTCAGAGTGTGGCGGTCCTGGGGAGGGGATGTAGATCAGAGTGTGGGGGTGCTGGGGGGGATGAGGCTCAGTGTGGGGGTGCTGGGGGGACACAGATCAGAGTGTGGGGGTGCTGGGGGGACGCACATCAGAGTGTGGGGGTGCTGGGGACACACAGATCAGAGTGTGGGGGTGCTGGGGGGACACAGATCAGAGTGTGAGGGTGCTGGGGGGACGCAGATCAGAGTGTGGGGTTCCTGGGGAGGGGACGCAGATCAGAGTGTGAGGTTCCTGGGGAGGGGACGCAGATCAGAGTGTGGGGTTCCTGGGGAGCGGTCGCAGATCAGAGTGTGGGGTTCCTGGGGAGGGGATGCAGATCAGAGTGTGGGGGTCCTGGGGAGGGGACACAGATCAGAGTGTGGGGGTGCTGGGGGGATGCAGATCAGAATCTGGGGGTGCTGGGGAGGATGTAGATCAGAGTGTGGGGGTTTTTGGGGGGGGGGGTGCACCTGAGAGTGTGGGGGTCCTGGGGAGGGGATGTAGATCAGAGTGTGGGGGTGCTGGGGAGGATGAGGCTCAGTGTGGGGGTGCTGGGGGGACGCAGATCAGAGTGTGGGGGTGCTGGGGGGACGCAGATCAGAGTGTGGGGGTGCTTGGAAGGGGACGCAGATCAGAGTGTGGGGGTGCTGGGGGGACGCAGATCAGAGTGTGGGGGTGCTGGGGGGGATGAGGCTCAGTGTGGGGGTGCTGGGGGGATGCAGCTCAGAGTGTGGGGGTGCTGGGGAGGGGACGCAGATCAGAGTGTGGGGGTGCTGGGGAGGGGACGCAGATCAGAGTTTGGGGGTGCTGGGGAGGGGATGCAGATCAGAGTGTGGGGGTGCTGGGGAGGGGACGCAGATCAAAGTGTGTGGGGGTGCTGTGGAGGGGACGCAGATCAGAATGTGGGGGTGCTGGGGGGGATGCAGATCAGAATGTGGGGGTGCTGGGGGGGGGGCCGCACCTGAGAGTGTGGGGGTGCTGTGGAGGGGACGCAGATCAGAATGTGGGGGTGCTGGGGAGGGGATGCAGATAAGAATGTGGGGGTTCTGGGGGGGGGGGGCGCACCTGAGAGTGTGGGGGTGCTGTGGAGGGGACGCACATCAGAATGTGGGGGTGCTGGGGAGGGGATGCAGATCAGAATGTGGGGGTGCTGGGGAGGGGATGCAGATCAGAATGTGGGGGTGCTGGGGGGGGGCGCGCACCTGAGAGTGTGGGGGTGCTGTGGAGGGGACGCAGATCAGAGTGTGGGGGTGCTGGGGAGGGGATGCAGATCAGAGTGTGGGGGTGCTGGGGAGGGGACGCAGATCAAAGTGTGTGGGGGTGCTGTGGAGGGGACGCAGATCAGAATGTGGGGGTGCTGGGGGGGATGCAGATCAGAATGTGGGGGTGCTGGGGGAGGGGGCGCACCTGAGATTGTGGGGGTGCTGTGGAGGGGACGCAGATCAGAATGTGGGGGTGCTGGGGAGGGGATGCAGATCAGAATGTGGGGGTGATGGGGGGGGGGGGGCGCACCTGAGAGTGTGGGGGTGCTGTGGAGGGGACGCAGATCAGAATGTGGGGGTGCTGGGGAGGGGATGCAGATCAGAGTGTGGAGGTGCTGGGGGTGGCACAGCTCAGAGGTGTACAGCGATAGTGAGCAGTGCTGCCGGAGCACAGTAATAGTAAGTAAGTAGCACAGAGGTGCATAGTGATAGTGAGTAGTGCTGCAGGTGCACAGTGATAGTGAAAAACAGACGTGCACAGTGATAGTGATTAGCACAGTGATAGTGAGTAGCACAGTGATAGTGAGTAGCACAGTGAGTGAGTAGCACACAAGTGCAGAGTGAGTGAGTAGCACAGAAGTGCACAGTGATAGAGTAGCAGAGAGGTACACAGTGATAGTGAGTAACACAGAATTGCACAGAGATAGTGAGTAGCACAGAAGTGCACAGTGATAGTAAGTAGCACAGAAGTGCACAGTGATCGTGAGTAGCAAAGTGATGGTGAGTAGCAAAGTGATGGTGAGTAGCACAGAAGTGCACAGTGATAGTGAGAAACAGAAATGTACAGTGAAATGAGTAGCACAGTGATAGTGAGTAGCACAGTGATAGTGAGCAGCACAGCGGTGCACAGTGATAGTGAGCAGCACAGTGACAGTGAGCAGCACAGAGGTGCACCGTGATGGTGAGAAGCACAGCGGTGCACAGTGATAGTGAGTAGCACAGAGGTGCACAGTGATAGTGAGCAGAACAGAGGTGCACAGTGATAGTGCGTAGCACAGTGATAGTGAGCAGCACAGTGACAGTGAGCAGCACAGTGACAGTGAGCAGCACAGCAGCACTGTGATAGTGAGTAGCACAGCGGTGCACAGTGGTAGTGTGCAGCACAGTGACAGTGAGCAGCGCAGCGGTGCACAGTGATAGTGAGTAGCACAGTGACAGTGAGCAGCACAGCGGTGCACAGTGATAGTGAGTAGCACAGAGGTGGAAAGTGATAGTGAGCAGCACAGTGATAATGAGCAGCACAGAGGTGCACAGTGATAGTGAGTAGCACAGAGGTGCACAGTGATGGTGAGTAGCACAGTGACAGTGAGCAGCACAGCAGCACTGTGATAATGAGTAGCACAGCGGTGCACAGTGATAGTGAGCAGCACAGTGACAGTGAGCAGCACAGCGGTGAACAGTGATAGTGAGCAGCACAGTGACAGTGAGCAGCACAGCAGCACTGTGATAGTGAGTAGCACAGCGGTGCACAGTGATAGTGGGCAGCACAGAAGTGCACAGTGATAGTAAGTAGCACAGAAGTGCACAGTGATCGTGAGTAGCAAAGTGATGGTGAGTAGCACAGAAGTGCACAGTGATAGTGAAAAACAGAAGTGTACAGTGAAATGAGTAGCACAGTGATAGTGAGTAGCACAGTGATAGTGAGCAGCACAGCGGTGCACAGTGATAGTGAGTAGCACAGTGACAGCGAGCAGCACAGAGGTGCACAGTGATAGTGAGCAGCACAGAGGTGCACAGTGAGTGAGCAGCACAGAGGTGCACAGTGAGTGAGCAGCACAGAGGTGCACAGTGACAGTGAGCAGCACAGAGGTGCACAGTGACAGTGAGCAGCACAGAGGTGCACAGTGACAGTGAGCGACAAAGCGGTGCACAGTGATAGTGAGCAGCACAGCAGTGCACAGTGATAGTGAGCAGCACAGTGACAGTGAGCAGCACAAAGGTGCACCGTGATGGTGAGCAGCACAGCGGCGCACAGTGATAGTGAGTAGCACAGAGGTGCACAGTGATAGTGAGCAGAATAGAGGTGCAAAGTGATAGTGAGCAGCACAGTGACAGTGAGCAGCACAGCAGCACTGTGATAGTGTGTAGCACATCGGTGCACAGTGGTAGTGTGCAGCACAGTGACAGTGAGCAGCGCAGCGGTGCACAGTGATAGTGAGTAGCACAGTGACAGTGAGCAGCGCAGCGGTGCACAGTGATAGTGAGTAGCACAGAGGTGGACAGTGATAGTGAGCAGCACAGTGATAATGAGCAGCACAGTGGTGCACAGTGATAGTGAGTAGCACAGAGGTGCACAGTGATGGTGAGTAGCACAGTGACAGTGAGCAGCACAGCAGCACTGTGATAATGAGTAGCACAGCGGTGAACAGTGATAGTGAGCAGCACAGTGACAGTGAGCAGCACAGCAGCACTGTGATAGTGAGTAGCACAGCGGTGCAAAGTGATAATGGCAAGCACAGTGATAGTGGGCAGCACAGTGACAGTGAGCAGCACAGCTGTGCACAGTGATAGTGAGCAGCACAGCAGCACTGTGATAGTGAGTAGCACAGTGGTGCACAGTGATAGTGAGTAGCACAGTGACAGTGAGCAGCACAGCGGTGCACAGTGATAGTGAGCAGCACAGTGATGTGAGTAGCACAGAGGTGCACAGTGATGGTGAGCAGCACAGCGGTGCACAGTGATAGTGAGCAGCACAGTGATGTGAGTAGCACAGAGGTGCACAGTGATGGTGAGCAGCACAGCGGTGCACAGTGATAGTGAGTAGAACAGTGATAGTGAGTAGCACAGAGGTGCACAGTGATAGTGAGCAGCACAGCGGTGCACAGTGACAGTGAGCAGCACAGTGGTGCACAGTGACAGTGAGCAGCCCAGCGGTGCACAGTGATAGTGAGCAGCACAGTGATGCACAGTGACAGTGAGTAGCACAGCGGTGCACAGTGATAGTGAGTAGCACAGTGACAGTGAGCAGCACAGCGGTGCACAGTGATAGTGAGCAGCACAGTGACAGTGAGCAGCACAGTGATAGTGAGCAGCACAGTGATAGTGAGCAGCACAGCGGTGCACAGTGAAAGTGAGCAGCACAGCGGTGCACAGTGACAGTGAGCAGCACAGCGGTGCACAGTGACAGTGAGCAGCACAGCGGTGCACAGTGACAGTGAGCAGCACAGCGGTGCACAGTGACAGTGAGCAGCACAGCAGTGCACAGTGACAGTGAGCAGCACAGCGGTGCACAGTGACAGTGAGCAGCACAGTGAGTGAGTAGCACAGTGACAGTGAGCAGCACAGCGGTGCACAGTGATAGTGAGTAGCACAGTGACAGTGAGCAGCACAGCGGTGCACAGTGACAGTGAGCAGCACAGTGACAGTGAGCAGCACAGCGGTGCACAGTGATAGTGAGCAGCACAGTGACAGTGAGCAGCACAGCGGTGCACAGTGACAGTGAGCAGCACAGTAGTGCACAGTGACAGTGAGCAGCACAGCGGTGCACAGTGAGTGAGTAGCACAGTGACAGTGAGCAGCACAGCGGTGCACAGTGATAGTGAGTAGCACAGTGACAGTGAGCAGCACAGCGGTGCACAGTGATAGTGAGTAGCACAGTGACAGTGAGCAGCACAGCGGTGCACAGTGACAGTGAGCAGCACAGTGACAGTGAGCAGCACAGCGGTGCACAGTGATAGTGAGCAGCACAGTGACAGTGAGCAGCACAGCGGTGCACAGTGACAGTGAGCAGCACGGTAGTGCACAGTGACAGTGAGCAGCACAGCGGTGCACAGTGATAGTGAGCAGCACAGCGGTGCACAGTGACAGTGAGCAGCACAGTAGTGCACAGTGATAGTGAGCAGCACAGTGACAGTGAGCAGCACAGCGGTGCACAGTGATAGTGAGCAGCACAGCGGTGCACAGTGACAGTGAGCAGCACAGTAGTGCACAGTGATAATGAGCAGCACAGTGACAGTGAGCAGCACAGCGGTGCACAGTGACAGTGAGCAGCCCAGCGGTGCACAGTGATGGTGAGCAGCACAGCGGTGCACAGTGATAGTGAGTAGCACAGTGACAGTGAGCAGCACAGTGATAGTGAGCAGCACAGTGATAGTGAGCAGCACAGCGGTGCACAGTGACAGTGAGCAGCACAGCGGTGCACAGTGACAGTGAGCAGCACAGCGGTGCACAGTGACAGTGATCAGCACAGCGGTGCACAGTGACAGTAAGCAGCACAGCGGTGCACAGTGATAGTGAGTAGCACAGTGACAGTGAGCAGCACAGTGATAGTGAGCAGCACAGCGGTGCACAGTGACAGTGATCAGCACAGCGGTGCATAGTGACAGTAAGCAGCACAGCGGTGCACAGTGATAGTGAGTAGCACAGTGACAGTGAGCAGCACAGCGGTGCACAGTGATAGTGAGCAGCACAGTGACAGTGAGCAGCACAGCAGTGCACAGTGATAGTGAGTAGCACAGTGACAGTGAGCAGCACAGCAGCACTGTGATAGTGAGTAGCCCAGTGACAGTGAGCAGCACAGCGGTGCACAGTGACAGTGATCAGCACAGCGGTGCACAGTGACAGTAAGCAGCACAGCGGTGCACAGTGATAGTGAGTAGCACAGCGACAGTGAGCAGCACAGCGGTGCACAGTGATAGTGAGTAGCACAGTGACAGTGAGCAGCACAGCGGTGCACAGTGACAGTGAGCAGCACAGCGGTGCACAGTGACAGTGAGCAGCACAGAGGTGCACAGTGACAGTGAGCAGCACAGCGGTGCACAGTGACAGTGAGCAGCACAGCGGTGCACAGTGATAGTGAGTAGCACAGTGACAGTGAGCAGCACAGCGGTGCACAGTGATAGTGAGTAGCACAGTGACAGTGAGCAGCACAGCGGTGCACAGTGATAGTGAGTAGCACAGTGACAGTGAGCAGCACAACGGTGCACAGTGACAGTGAGCAGCACAGTGACAGTGAGCAGCACAGTGATAGTGAGCAGCACAGTGACAGTGAGCAGCACAGTGACAGTGAGCAGCACAGTGACAGTGAGCAGCACAGCGGTTCACAGTGATAGTGAGTAGCACAGTGACAGTGAGCAGCACAGCGGTGCACAGTGATAGTGAGTAGCACAGTGACAGTGAGCAGCACAGAGGCGCACAGTGACAGTGAGCAGCACAGTGATAGTGAGTAGCACAGTGACAGTGAGCAGCACAGTGACAGTGAGCAGCACAGTGATAGTGAGTAGCACAGTGACAGTGAGCAGCACAGCGGTGCACAGTGATAGTGAGTAGCACAGTGACAGTGAGCAGCACAGCAGTGCACAGTGATAGTGAGTAGCACAGTGACAGTGAGCAGCACAGAGGCGCACAGTGACAGTGAGCAGCACAGCGGTGCACAGTGATAGTGAGTAGCACAGTGACAGTGAGCAGCACAGAGGCGCACAGTGACAGTGAGCAGCACAGCGGTGCACAGTGATAGTGAGTAGCACAGTGACAGTGAGCAGCACAGCGGTGCACAGTGACAGTGAGCAGCACAGCGGTGCACAGTGATAGTGAGTAGCACAGTGACAGTGAGCAGCACAGAGGCGCACAGTGACAGTGAGCAGCACAGCGGTGCACAGTGATAGTGAGTAGCACAGTGACAGTGAGTAGCACAGCGGTGCACAGTGATAGTGAGTAGCACAGTGACAGTGAGCAGCACAGCGGTGCACAGTGACAGTGAGCAGCACAGTGACAGTGAGCAGCACAGAGGCGCACAGTGACAGTGAGCAGCACAGCGGTGCACAGTGACAGTGAGCAGCACAGAGGCGCACAGTGACAGTGAGCAGCACAGCGGTGCACAGTGATAGTGAGTAGCACAGTGACAGTGAGCAGCACAGCGGTGCACAGTGACAGTGAGCAGCACAGAGGCGCACAGTGACAGTGAGCAGCACAGCGGTGCACAGTGATAGTGAGTAGCACAGTGACAGTGAGCAGCGCTGCCGGTACCTGTATTGTGCGCTCCGCTTCCTGTCCGTTCCCTCCATAGATCCCCCTGACGGCGGCGGTGACCTTGTGCCCGGGTCCGGCCAGCAGCCCCGCCGCTCTCCCCCTGCTCTGCACGGGCTTATTTTGTGAAGCTGTGGAAATAAGTGATTAAGAATGACGTGCACCCGGGACGTGCAGCCACCACGGGTGTGCGGTGTGCACGCTTACAGCTCGTGCGGCTACATAACACCTGAAGAAGAACAGAAGAGGTTTGCACTATCATTTCATTTAATGGTGATCCCAAAAAAGGCATCAGAACCAGCATCTGGTACCCTGTCCTTACCCAGGTATTGCTGCCAGGCTACACATACACAGTACAGGTACTCTGTCCTTACCCAGGTATTGCTGCCAGGCTACACATACACAGTACAGGTACTCTGTCCTTACCCAGGTATTGCTGCCAGGCTACACATACACAGTACAGGTACTCTGTCCTTACCCAGGTATTGCTGCCAGGCTATACATACACAGTACAGGTACTCTGTCCTTACCCAGGTATTGCTGCCAGGCTACACATACACAGTACAGGTACTCTGTCCTTACCCGGGTATTGCTGCCAGGCTATACATACACAGTACAGGTACTCTGTCCAAACCCGGGTATTGCTGCCAGGCTACACATACACAGTACAGGTACTCTGTCCTTACCCAGGTATTGCTGCCAGGCTATACATACACACAGTACAGGTACCCTGTCCTTACCTGGGTATTGCTGCCAGGCTACACATACACAGTACAGATACTCTGTCCTTGCCCAGGTATTGCTGCCAGGCTATACATACACAGTACAGGTACTCTGTCCTTACCCAGGTATTGCTGCCAGGCTACACATACACAGTACAGGTACTCTGTCCTTACCCAGGTATTGCTGCCAGGCTATACATACACAGTACAGGTACTCTGTCCTTACCCGGGTATTGCTGCAGGCTATATATACACAGTACAGGTACTCTGTCCTTACCCAGGTATTGCTGCCAGGCTATACATACATAGTACAGGTACTCTGTCCTTACCCGGGTATTGCTGCCAGGCTTTATATACACAGTACGAGTACTCTGTCCTTACCCAGGTATTGCTGCCAGACTATACATACACAGTACAGGTACTCTGTCCTTACCCGGGTATTGCTGCAGGCTATATATACACAGTACAGGTACTCTGTCCTTACCCGGGTATTGCTGCAGGCTATATATACACAGTACAGGTACTCTGTCCTTACCCAGGTATTGTTGCCAGGCTATAAATACACAGTACAGGTACTCTGTCCTTACCCAGGTATTGTTGCCAGGCTCCACATACACAGTACAGGTACTCTGTCCTTACCCAGGTATTGTTGTCAGGCTACACATACACAGTACAGGTACTCTGTCCTTACCCGGGTATTGCTGCCAGGCTACACATACACAGTACAGGTACTCTGTCCTTACCCAGGTATTGCTGCCAGACCATACATACACGGTACAGGTACTCTGTCCTTACCCAGGTATTGTTGTCAGGCTACACATACACAGTACAGGTACTCTGTCCTTACCCGGGTATTGCTGCCAGACTATACATACACAGTACAGATACTCTGTCCTTACCCGGGTATTGCTGCAGGCTATATATACACAGTACAGGTACTCTGTCCTTACCCAGGTATTGCTGCCAGACTATACATACACAGTACAGATACTCTGTCCTTACCCGGGTATTGCTGCCAGACCATACATACACAGTACAGGTACTCTGTCCTTACCCGGGTATTGCTGCAGGCTATATATACACAGTACAGGTACTCTGTCCTTACCCAGGTATTGCTGCCAGACTATTCATACACAGTACAGGTACTCTGTCCTTACCCGGGTATTGCTGCAGGCTATATATACACAGTACAGGTACTCTGTCCTTACCCGGGTATTGCTGCAGGCTATATATACACAGTACAGGTACTCTGTCCTTACCCAGGTATATACACAGTACAGATACTATGTCCTTACCCGGGTATTGCTGCAGGCTATACATACACAGTACAGGTACTCTGTCCTTACCCAGGTATTGTTGCCAGGCTATACATACACAGTACAGGTACTCTGTCCTTACCCGGGTATTGCTGCCAGGCTACACATACACAGTACAGGTACTCTGTCCTTACCCAGGTATTGCTGCCAGGCTATACATACATAGTACAGGTACTCTGTCCTTACCCAGGTATTACTGCCAGGCTATACATACATAGTACAGGTACTCTGTCCTTACCCAGGTATTGCTGCCAGGCCATACATACACAGTACAGGTACTCTGTCCTTACCCAGGTATTGCTGCCAGGCTTTATATACACAGTACGAGTACTCTGTCCTTACCCAGGTATTGCTGCCAGACTATACATACACAGTACAGGTACTCTGTCCTTACCCGGGTATTGCTGCAGGCTATATATACACAGTACAGGTACTCTGTCCTTACCCGGGTATTGCTGCAGGCTATATATACACAGTACAGGTACTCTGTCCTTACCCAGGTATTGTTGCCAGGCTATACATACACAGTACAGGTACTCTGTCCTTACCCAGGTATTGTTGCCAGGCTCCACATACACAGTACAGGTACTCTGTCCTTACCCAGGTATTGTTGCCAGGCTCCACATACACAGTACAGGTACTCTGTCCTTACCCAGGTATTGTTGTCAGGCTACACATACACAGTACAGGTACTCTGTCCTTACCCGGGTATTGCTGCCAGGCTACACATACACAGTACAGGTACTCTGTCCTTACCCAGGTATTGCTACCAGACTATACATACACAGTACAGGTACTCTGTCTTTACCCGGGTATTGCTGCAGGCTATATATACACAGTACAGGTACTCTGTCCTTACCCGGGTATTGCTGCAGGCTATATATACACAGTACAGCTACTCTGTCCTTACCCATGTATTGTTGCCAGGCTATAAATACACAGTACAGGTACTCTGTCCTTACCCAGGTATTGTTGTCAGGCTACACATACACAGTACAGGTACTCTGTCCTTACCCGGGTATTGCTGCCAGGCTACACATACACAGTACAGGTACTCTGTCCTTACCCAGGTATTGTTGCCAGGCTATACATACACAGTACAGGTACTCTGTCCTTACCCGGGTATTGCTGCCAGGCTACACATACACAGTACAGGTACTCTGTCCTTACCCAGGTATTGCTGCCAGGCTATACATACATAGTACAGGTACTCTGTCCTTACCCAGGTATTACTGCCAGGCTATACATACATAGTACAGGTACTCTGTCCTTACCCAGGTATTGCTGCCAGGCCATACATACACAGTACAGGTACTCTGTCCTTACCCAGGTATTGCTGCCAGGCTTTATATACACAGTACGAGTACTCTGTCCTTACCCAGGTATTGCTGCCAGACTATACATACACAGTACAGGTACTCTGTCCTTACCCGGGTATTGCTGCAGGCTATATATACACAGTACAGGTACTCTGTCCTTACCCGGGTATTGCTGCAGGCTATATATACACAGTACAGGTACTCTGTCCTTACCCAGGTATTGTTGCCAGGCTATACATACACAGTACAGGTACTCTGTCCTTACCCAGGTATTGTTGCCAGGCTCCACATACACAGTACAGGTACTCTGTCCTTACCCAGGTATTGTTGCCAGGCTCCACATACACAGTACAGGTACTCTGTCCTTACCCAGGTATTGTTGTCAGGCTACACATACACAGTACAGGTACTCTGTCCTTACCCGGGTATTGCTGCCAGGCTACACATACACAGTACAGGTACTCTGTCCTTACCCAGGTATTGCTACCAGACTATACATACACAGTACAGGTACTCTGTCTTTACCCGGGTATTGCTGCAGGCTATATATACACAGTACAGGTACTCTGTCCTTACCCGGGTATTGCTGCAGGCTATATATACACAGTACAGCTACTCTGTCCTTACCCATGTATTGTTGCCAGGCTATAAATACACAGTACAGGTACTCTGTCCTTACCCAGGTATTGTTGCCAGGCTCCACATACACAGTACAGGTACTCTGTCCTTACCCAGGTATTGTTGTCAGGCTACACATACACAGTACAGGTACTCTGTCCTTACCCGGGTATTGCTGCCAGGCTACACATACACAGTACAGGTACTCTGTCCTTACCCAGGTATTGCTGCCAGACCATACATACACGGTACAGGTACTCTGTCCTTACCCAGGTATTGTTGTCAGGCTACACATACACAGTACAGGTACTCTGTCCTTACCCGGGTATTGCTGCCAGACTATACATACACAGTACAGATACTCTGTCCTTACCCGGGTATTGCTGCAGGCTATATATACACAGTACAGGTACTCTGTCCTTACCCAGGTATTGCTGCCAGACTATACATACACAGTACAGATACTCTGTCCTTACCCGGGTATTGCTGCCAGGCTACACATACACAGTACAGGTACTCTGTCCTTACCCAGGTATTGCTGCCAGGCTATACATACATAGTACAGGTACTCTGTCCTTACCCAGGTATTGCTGCCAGGCTACACATGCACAGTACAGGTACTCTGTCCTTACCCAGGTATTGCTGCCAGACCATACATACACAGTACAGGTACCCCGTCCTTACCCAGGCATTGCTGCCAGGCTACACATACACAGTACAGGTACTCTGTCCTTACCCAGGTATTGCTGCCAGACTTTATATACACAGTACAGGTACTCTGTCCTTACCCAGGTATTGTTGCCAGGCTATACATACACAGTACAGGTACTCTGTCCTTACCCAGGTATTGCTGCCAGACTTTATATACACAGTACAGGTACTGTGTCCTTACCCAGGTATTGCTGCAGGCTATACATACACAGTACAGGTACTCTGTCCTTACCCAGGTATTGCTGCCAGGCTACACATACACAGTACAGGTACTCTGTCCTTACCCAGGTATTGCTGCCAGACTATATATACACAGTACAGGTACTCTGTCCTTACCCAGGTATTGTTGCCAGGCTATACATACACAGTACAGGTACTCTGTCCTTACCCAGGTATTGCTGCCAGGCCACACATACACAGTATAGGTACTCTGTCCTTACCCAGGTATTGTTGCAAGGCTATACATACACAGTACAGGTACTCTGTCCTTACCCAGGTATTGCTGCTAGACCATACATACACAGTACATGTACTCTGTCCTTACCCAGGTATTGCTGCCAGACTATACATACACAGTACAGGTACTCTGTCCTTACCCGGGTATTGCTGCCAGGCTACACATACACAGTACAGGTACTCTGTCCTTACCCGGGTATTTCTGCAGGCTATATATACACAGTACAGGTACTCTGTCCTTACCCAGGTATTGCTGCAAGACTTTATATACACAGTACAGGTACTCTGTCCTTACCCAGGTATTGCTGCCAGACTTTATATACACAGTACAGGTACTCTGTTCTTACCCAGGTATTGCTGCAGGCTACACATACACAGTACAGGTACTCTGTCCTTACCCAGGTATTGCTGCCAGGCTACACATACACAGTACAGGTACTCTGTACTTACCCAGGTATTGCTGCCAGGCTAAACATACACAGTACAGGTACTCTGTCCTTACCCAGGTATTACTGCCAGGCTACACATGCACAGTACAGGTACTCTGTCCTTACCCAGGTATTGCTGCCAGACCATACATACACAGTACAGGTACCCTGTCCTTACCCAGGTATTGCTGCCAGGCTACACATACACAGTACAGGTACTCTGTCCTTACCCAGGTATTGCTGCCAGACTTTATATACACAGTACAGGTACTCTGTCCTTACCCAGGTATTGCTGCCAGACTATATATACACAGTACAGGTACTCTGTCCTTACCCAGGTATTACTGCCAGGCTACACATGCACAGTACAGGTACTCTGTCCTTACCCAGGTATTGCTGCCAGACCATACATACACAGTACAGGTACCCTGTCCTTACCCAGGTATTGCTGCCAGGCTACACATACACAGTACAGGTACTCTGTCCTTACCCAGGTATTGCTGCCAGACTTTATATACACAGTACAGGTACTCTGTCCTTACCCAGGTATTGCTGCCAGACTATATATACACAGTACAGGTACTCTGTCCTTACCCGGGTATTGCTGCCAGGCTACACATACACAGTACAGGTACTCTGTCCTTACCCGGGTATTTCTGCAGGCTATATATACACAGTACAGGTACTCTGTCCTTACCCAGGTATTGCTGCAAGACTTTATATACACAGTACAGGTACTCTGTCCTTACCCAGGTATTGCTGCCAGACTTTATATACACAGTACAGGTACTCTGTTCTTACCCAGGTATTGCTGCAGGCTACACATACACAGTACAGGTACTCTGTCCTTACCCAGGTATTGCTGCCAGGCTACACATACACAGTACAGGTACTCTGTACTTACCCAGGTATTGCTGCCAGGCTAAACATACACAGTACAGGTACTCTGTCCTTACCCAGGTATTACTGCCAGGCTACACATGCACAGTACAGGTACTCTGTCCTTACCCAGGTATTGCTGCCAGACCATACATACACAGTACAGGTACCCTGTCCTTACCCAGGTATTGCTGCCAGGCTACACATACACAGTACAGGTACTCTGTCCTTACCCAGGTATTGCTGCCAGACTTTATATACACAGTACAGGTACTCTGTCCTTACCCAGGTATTGCTGCCAGACTATATATACACAGTACAGGTACTCTGTCCTTACCCGGGTATTGTTGCCAGGCTATACATACACAGTACAGGTACTCTGTCCTTACCCAGGTATTGCTGCCAGGCTACACATACACAGTACAGGTACTCTGTCCTTACCCAGGTATTGTTGCCAGACCATACATACACAGTACAGGTACTCTGTCCTTACCCAGGTATTGTTGCCAGGCCATACATACACAGTACAGGTACTCTGTCCTTACCCAGGTATTGCTGCCAGGCTACACATACACAGTACAGGTACTCTGTCCTTACCTGGGTATTGCTGCCAGACTATATATACACAGTACAGGTACACTGGCGACACACTTTATTCGAGCTCGGCTAGTCCCACGAATTCGGGTATACCCGGGTGTATTGAGGTTTGTGACTGTTTTCTGCCCGAGTGCATTGAGGTATTTTCCAAGCAGGGATTGAAGCATTTTATTCCCGCTGGCTGCAATACTGCACAGTATATATATATATACTGCATTACAATTCATGAATTTATGCCATCTGGTAGACACGCGAAGCATTGCAGCCTATTAAATCCTAATCATTATCATTTAACAGATCAGCCGCCCGTCAGCCAGGCATGAACCCAGGCTGGGAAGGCAAATGCAACGGGGCTTGTCAGAGGTGAGGAGCGGCGCATTCCAGGTATCTGCCAGGTACATACTGGGTATTTGCTCGAATAAAGTGTGTCGGTGCAGTACTCTGTCCTTAACCAGGTATTGTTGCCAGGCTATACATACACAGTACAGGTACACTGTCCTTACCCGGGTATTGCTGCCAGGCTTCACATACACAGTACAGGTACTCTGTCCATACCCAGGTATTGCTGCCAGACTATACATACACAGTACAGGTACTCTGTCCTTACCCAGGTATTGCTGCCAGACTATACATACACAGTACAGGTACTCTGTCCTTACCCAGGTATTGCTGCCAGACTATACATACACAGTACAGGTACTCTGTCCTTACCCAGGTATTGCTGCCAGCCTATATATACACAGTACAGGTACTCTGTCCTTACCCAGGTATTGCTGCCAGGCTACACATACACAGTACAGGTACTCTGTCCTTACCCATGTATTGCTGCAGGCTATACATACACAGTACAGGTACTCTGTCCTTACCCAGGTATTGCTGCCAGACTATATATACACAGTACAGATACTCTGTCCTTACCCAGGTATTGCTGCCAGACCATACATACACAGTACAGGTACCCTGTCCTTACCCAGGTATTGCTGCCAGGCTACACATACACAGTACAGGTACTCTGTCCTTACCCAGGTATTGCTGCCAGACTTTATATACACAGTACAGGTACTCTGTCCTTACCCAGGTATTGCTGCCAGACTATATATACACAGTACAGGTACTCTGTCCTTACCCAGGTATTGTTGCCAGGCTATACATACACAGTACAGGTACTCTGTCCTTACCCAGGTATTGTTGCCAGGCTATACAAACACAGTACAGGTACTCTGTCCTTACCCAGGTATTGTTGCCAGGCTATACATACACAGTACAGGTACTCTGTCCTTACCCGGGTATTGTTGCCAGGCTATACATACACAGTACAGGTACTCTGTCCTTACCCAGGTATTGCTGCCAGACCATACATACACAGTACAGGTACTCTGTCCTTACCCAGGTATTGCTGCCAGACTATACATACACAGTACAGGTACTCTGTCCTTACCCAGGTATTGCTGCCAGACTATACATACACAGTACAGGTACTCTGTCCTTACCCAGGTATTGTTGCCAGACCATACATACACAGTACAGGTACTCTGTCCTTACCCAGGTATTGTTGCCAGGCCATACATACACAGTACAGGTACTCTGTCCTTACCCAGGTATTGCTGCCAGGCTACACATACACAGTACAGGTACTCTGTCCTTACCTGGGTATTGCTGCCAGACTATATATACACAGTACAGGTACTCTGTCCTTAACCAGGTATTGTTGCCAGGCTATACATACACAGTACAGGTACACTGTCCTTACCCGGGTATTGCTGCCAGGCTTCACATACACAGTACAGGTACTCTGTCCATACCCAGGTATTGCTGCCAGACTATACATACACAGTACAGGTACTCTGTCCTTACCCAGGTATTGCTGCCAGACTATACATACACAGTACAGGTACTCTGTCCTTACCCAGGTATTGCTGCCAGACTATACATACACAGTACAGGTACTCTGTCCTTACCCAGGTATTGCTGCCAGACTATATATACACAGTACAGGTACTCTGTCCTTACCCAGGTATTGCTGCCAGGCTACACATACACAGTACAGGTACTCTGTCCTTACCCATGTATTGCTGCAGGCTATACATACACAGTACAGGTACTCTGTCCTTACCCAGGTATTGCTGCCAGACTATATATACACAGTACAGATACTCTGTCCTTACCCAGGTATTGCTGCAGGCTATATATACTGTACACAGTACAGATACTCTGTCCTTACCCAGGTATTGCTGCCAGACTATATATACACAGTACACGTACTCTGTCCTTACCCAGGTATTGCTGCCAGACTATATATACACAGTACAGGTACTCTGTCCTTACCCAGGTATTGTTGCCAGGCCATACATACACAGTACAGGTACTCTGTCCATACCCAGGTATTGTTGCCAGTCTATACATACACATTACAGGTACTCTGTCCTTACCCAGGTATTGCTGCCAGACCATACATACACAGTACAGGTACTCTGTCCTTACCCGGGTATTGCTGCCAGGCTACACATACACAGTACAGGTACTCTGTCCTTACCCAGGTATTGCTGCCAGACTTTATATACACAGTACAGGTACTCTGTCCTTACCCAGGTATTGCTGCCAGACTTTATATACACAGTACAGGTACTCTGTCCTTACCCAGGTATTGCTGCCAGACTTTATATACACAGTACAGGTACTCTGTCCTTACCCAGGTATTGCTGCCAGACTATATATACACAGTACAGGTACTCTGTCCTTACCCAGGTATTGTTGCCAGGCCATACATACACAGTACAGGTACTCTGTCCATACCCAGGTATTGTTGCCAGTCTATACATACACATTACAGGTACTCTGTCCTTACCCAGGTATTGCTGCCAGACCATACATACACAGTACAGGTACTCTGTCCTTACCCGGGTATTGCTGCCAGACTATATATACACAGTACAGGTACTCTGTCCTTACCCAGGTATTGCTGCCAGGCTACACATACACAGTACAGGTACTCTGTCCTTACCCATGTATTGCTGCCAGGCTACACATACACAGTACAGGTACTCTGTCCTTACCCAGGTATTGCTGCCAGGCTACACATACACAGTACAGGTACTCTGTCCTTACCCAGGAATTGCTGCCAGGCTACACATACACAGTACAGGTACTCTGTCCTTACCCAGGTATTGCTGCCAGACTATATATACACAGTACAGATACTCTGTCCTTACCCAGGTATTGTTGCCAGGCTATACATACACAGTACAGGTACTCTGTCCTTACCCAGGTATTGCTGCCAGACTTTAGATACACAGTACAGGTACTCTGTCCTTACCCAGGTATTGCTGCCAGACTTTATATACACAGTACAGGTACTCTGTCCTTACCCATGTATTGCTGCCAGGCTATACATACACAGTACAGGTACTCTGTCCTTACCCAGGTATTGCTGCCAGACCATACATACACAGTACAGGTACTCTGTCCTTACCCAGGTATTGCTGCCAGACTTTATATACACAGTACAGGTACTCTGTCCTTACCCAGGTATTGTTGCCAGGCTATACATACACAGTACAGGTACTCTGTCCTTACCCAGGTATTGCTGCCAGACCATACATACACAGTACAGGTACTCTGTCCTTACCCGGGTATTGCTGCCAGGCTACACATACACAGTACAGGTACTCTGTCCTTACCCAGGTATTGCTGCCAGACTTTATATACACAGTACAGGTACTCTGTCCTTACCCAGGTATTGCTGCCAGACTATATATACACAGTACAGGTACTCTGTCCTTACCCGGGTATTGTTGCCAGGCTATACATACACAGTACAGGTACTCTGTCCTTACCCAGGTATTGCTGCCAGGCTACACATACACAGTACAGGTACTCTGTCCTTACCCAGGTATTGTTGCCAGACCATACATACACAGTACAGGTACTCTGTCCTTACCCAGGTATTGTTGCCAGGCCATACATACACAGTACAGGTACTCTGTCCTTACCCAGGTATTGCTGCCAGGCTACACATACACAGTACAGGTACTCTGTCCTTACCTGGGTATTGCTGCCAGACTATATATACACAGTACAGGTACACTGGCGACACACTTTATTCGAGCTCGGCTAGTCCCACGAATTCGGGTATACCCGGGTGTATTGAGGTTTGTGACTGTTTTTTGCCCGAGTGCATTGAGGTATTTTCCAAGCAGGGATTGAAGCATTTTATTCCCGCTGGCTGCAATACTGCACAGTATATATATATATACTGCATTACAATTCATGAATTTATGCCATCTGGTAGACACGCGAAGCATTGCAGCCTATTAAATCCTAATCATTATCATTTAACAGATCAGCCGCCCGTCAGCCAGGCATGAACCCAGGCTGGGAAGGCAAATGCAACGGGGCTTGTCAGAGGTGAGGAGCGGCGCATTCCAGGTATCTGCCAGGTACATACTGGGTATTTGCTCGAATAAAGTGTGTCGGTGCAGTACTCTGTCCTTAACCAGGTATTGTTGCCAGGCTATACATACACAGTACAGGTACACTGTCCTTACCCGGGTATTGCTGCCAGGCTTCACATACACAGTACAGGTACTCTGTCCATACCCAGGTATTGCTGCCAGACTATACATACACAGTACAGGTACTCTGTCCTTACCCAGGTATTGCTGCCAGACTATACATACACAGTACAGGTACTCTGTCCTTACCCAGGTATTGCTGCCAGACTATACATACACAGTACAGGTACTCTGTCCTTACCCAGGTATTGCTGCCAGACTATATATACACAGTACAGGTACTCTGTCCTTACCCAGGTATTGCTGCCAGGCTACACATACACAGTACAGGTACTCTGTCCTTACCCATGTATTGCTGCAGGCTATACATACACAGTACAGGTACTCTGTCCTTACCCAGGTATTGCTGCCAGACTATATATACACAGTACAGATACTCTGTCCTTACCCAGGTATTGCTGCCAGACCATACATACACAGTACAGGTACCCTGTCCTTACCCAGGTATTGCTGCCAGGCTACACATACACAGTACAGGTACTCTGTCCTTACCCAGGTATTGCTGCCAGACTTTATATACACAGTACAGGTACTCTGTCCTTACCCAGGTATTGCTGCCAGACTATATATACACAGTACAGGTACTCTGTCCTTACCCAGGTATTGTTGCCAGGCTATACATACACAGTACAGGTACTCTGTCCTTACCCAGGTATTGTTGCCAGGCTATACAAACACAGTACAGGTACTCTGTCCTTACCCAGGTATTGTTGCCAGGCTATACATACACAGTACAGGTACTCTGTCCTTACCCAGGTATTGTTGCCAGGCTATACATACACAGTACAGGTACTCTGTCCTTACCCAGGTATTGCTGCCAGACCATACATACACAGTACAGGTACTCTGTCCTTACCCAGGTATTGCTGCCAGACTATACATACACAGTACAGGTACTCTGTCCTTACCCAGGTATTGCTGCCAGACTATACATACACAGTACAGGTACTCTGTCCTTACCCAGGTATTGTTGCCAGGCCATACATACACAGTACAGGTACTCTGTCCATACCCAGGTATTGTTGCCAGTCTATACATACACATTACAGGTACTCTGTCCTTACCCAGGTATTGCTGCCAGACCATACATACACAGTACAGGTACTCTGTCCTTACCCGGGTATTGCTGCCAGACTATATATACACAGTACAGGTACTCTGTCCTTACCCAGGTATTGCTGCCAGGCTACACATACACAGTACAGGTACTCTGTCCTTACCCATGTATTGCTGCCAGGCTACACATACACAGTACAGGTACTCTGTCCTTACCCAGGTATTGCTGCCAGGCTACACATACACAGTACAGGTACTCTGTCCTTACCCAGGAATTGCTGCCAGGCTACACATACACAGTACAGGTACTCTGTCCTTACCCAGGTATTGCTGCCAGACTATATATACACAGTACAGATACTCTGTCCTTACCCAGGTATTGTTGCCAGGCTATACATACACAGTACAGGTACTCTGTCCTTACCCAGGTATTGCTGCCAGACTTTAGATACACAGTACAGGTACTCTGTCCTTACCCAGGTATTGCTGCCAGGCTACACATACACAGTACAGGTACTCTGTCCTTACCCATGTATTGCTGCAGGCTATACATACACAGTACAGGTACTCTGTCCTTACCCAGGTATTGCTGCCAGACTATATATACACAGTACAGATACTCTGTCCTTACCCAGGTATTGCTGCCAGACCATACATACACAGTACAGGTACCCTGTCCTTACCCAGGTATTGCTGCCAGGCTACACATACACAGTACAGGTACTCTGTCCTTACCCAGGTATTGCTGCCAGACTTTATATACACAGTACAGGTACTCTGTCCTTACCCAGGTATTGCTGCCAGACTATATATACACAGTACAGGTACTCTGTCCTTACCCAGGTATTGTTGCCAGGCTATACATACACAGTACAGGTACTCTGTCCTTACCCAGGTATTGTTGCCAGGCTATACAAACACAGTACAGGTACTCTGTCCTTACCCAGGTATTGTTGCCAGGCTATACATACACAGTACAGGTACTCTGTCCTTACCCAGGTATTGTTGCCAGGCTATACATACACAGTACAGGTACTCTGTCCTTACCCAGGTATTGCTGCCAGACCATACATACACAGTACAGGTACTCTGTCCTTACCCAGGTATTGCTGCCAGACTATACATACACAGTACAGGTACTCTGTCCTTACCCAGGTATTGCTGCCAGACTATACATACACAGTACAGGTACTCTGTCCTTACCCAGGTATTGTTGCCAGGCCATACATACACAGTACAGGTACTCTGTCCATACCCAGGTATTGTTGCCAGTCTATACATACACATTACAGGTACTCTGTCCTTACCCAGGTATTGCTGCCAGACCATACATACACAGTACAGGTACTCTGTCCTTACCCGGGTATTGCTGCCAGACTATATATACACAGTACAGGTACTCTGTCCTTACCCAGGTATTGCTGCCAGGCTACACATACACAGTACAGGTACTCTGTCCTTACCCATGTATTGCTGCCAGGCTACACATACACAGTACAGGTACTCTGTCCTTACCCAGGTATTGCTGCCAGGCTACACATACACAGTACAGGTACTCTGTCCTTACCCAGGAATTGCTGCCAGGCTACACATACACAGTACAGGTACTCTGTCCTTACCCAGGTATTGCTGCCAGACTATATATACACAGTACAGATACTCTGTCCTTACCCAGGTATTGTTGCCAGGCTATACATACACAGTACAGGTACTCTGTCCTTACCCAGGTATTGCTGCCAGACTTTAGATACACAGTACAGGTACTCTGTCCTTACCCAGGTATTGCTGCCAGACTTTATATACACAGTACAGGTACTCTGTCCTTACCCATGTATTGCTGCCAGGCTATACATACACAGTACAGGTACTCTGTCCTTACCCAGGTATTGCTGCCAGACCATACATACACAGTACAGGTACTCTGTCCTTACCCAGGTATTGCTGCCAGACTTTATATACACAGTACAGGTACTCTGTCCTTACCCAGGTATTGTTGCCAGGCTATACATACACAGTACAGGTACTCTGTCCTTACCCAGGTATTGCTGCCAGACCATACATACACAGTACAGGTACTCTGTCCTTACCCGGGTATTGCTGCCAGGCTACACATACACAGTACAGGTACTCTGTCCTTACCCAGGTATTGCTGCCAGACTTTATATACACAGTACAGGTACTCTGTCCTTACCCAGGTATTGCTGCCAGACTATATATACACAGTACAGGTACTCTGTCCTTACCCGGGTATTGTTGCCAGGCTATACATACACAGTACAGGTACTCTGTCCTTACCCAGGTATTGCTGCCAGGCTACACATACACAGTACAGGTACTCTGTCCTTACCCAGGTATTGTTGCCAGACCATACATACACAGTACAGGTACTCTGTCCTTACCCAGGTATTGTTGCCAGGCCATACATACACAGTACAGGTACTCTGTCCTTACCCAGGTATTGCTGCCAGGCTACACATACACAGTACAGGTACTCTGTCCTTACCTGGGTATTGCTGCCAGACTATATATACACAGTACAGGTACACTGGCGACACACTTTATTCGAGCTCGGCTAGTCCCACGAATTCGGGTATACCCGGGTGTATTGAGGTTTGTGACTGTTTTCTGCCCGAGTGCATTGAGGTATTTTCCAAGCAGGGATTGAAGCATTTTATTCCCGCTGGCTGCAATACTGCACAGTATATATATATATACTGCATTACAATTCATGAATTTATGCCATCTGGTAGACACGCGAAGCATTGCAGCCTATTAAATCCTAATCATTATCATTTAACAGATCAGCCGCCCGTCAGCCAGGCATGAACCCAGGCTGGGAAGGCAAATGCAACGGGGCTTGTCAGAGGTGAGGAGCGGCGCATTCCAGGTATCTGCCAGGTACATACTGGGTATTTGCTCGAATAAAGTGTGTCGGTGCAGTACTCTGTCCTTAACCAGGTATTGTTGCCAGGCTATACATACACAGTACAGGTACACTGTCCTTACCCGGGTATTGCTGCCAGGCTTCACATACACAGTACAGGTACTCTGTCCATACCCAGGTATTGCTGCCAGACTATACATACACAGTACAGGTACTCTGTCCTTACCCAGGTATTGCTGCCAGACTATACATACACAGTACAGGTACTCTGTCCTTACCCAGGTATTGCTGCCAGACTATACATACACAGTACAGGTACTCTGTCCTTACCCAGGTATTGCTGCCATACTATATATACACAGTACAGGTACTCTGTCCTTACCCAGGTATTGCTGCCAGGCTACACATACACAGTACAGGTACTCTGTCCTTACCCATGTATTGCTGCAGGCTATACATACACAGTACAGGTACTCTGTCCTTACCCAGGTATTGCTGCCAGACTATATATACACAGTACAGATACTCTGTCCTTACCCAGGTATTGCTGCCAGACCATACATACACAGTACAGGTACCCTGTCCTTACCCAGGTATTGCTGCCAGGCTACACATACACAGTACAGGTACTCTGTCCTTACCCAGGTATTGCTGCCAGACTTTATATACACAGTACAGGTACTCTGTCCTTACCCAGGTATTGCTGCCAGACTATATATACACAGTACAGGTACTCTGTCCTTACCCAGGTATTGTTGCCAGGCTATACATACACAGTACAGGTACTCTGTCCTTACCCAGGTATTGTTGCCAGGCTATACAAACACAGTACAGGTACTCTGTCCTTACCCAGGTATTGTTGCCAGGCTATACATACACAGTACAGGTACTCTGTCCTTACCCAGGTATTGTTGCCAGGCTATACATACACAGTACAGGTACTCTGTCCTTACCCAGGTATTGCTGCCAGACCATACATACACAGTACAGGTACTCTGTCCTTACCCAGGTATTGCTGCCAGACTATACATACACAGTACAGGTACTCTGTCCTTACCCAGGTATTGCTGCCAGACTATACATACACAGTACAGGTACTCTGTCCTTACCCAGGTATTGTTGCCAGACCATACATACACAGTACAGGTACTCTGTCCTTACCCAGGTATTGTTGCCAGGCCATACATACACAGTACAGGTACTCTGTCCTTACCCAGGTATTGCTGCCAGGCTACACATACACAGTACAGGTACTCTGTCCTTACCTGGGTATTGCTGCCAGACTATATATACACAGTACAGGTACTCTGTCCTTAACCAGGTATTGTTGCCAGGCTATACATACACAGTACAGGTACACTGTCCTTACCCGGGTATTGCTGCCAGGCTTCACATACACAGTACAGGTACTCTGTCCATACCCAGGTATTGCTGCCAGACTATACATACACAGTACAGGTACTCTGTCCTTACCCAGGTATTGCTGCCAGACTATACATACACAGTACAGGTACTCTGTCCTTACCCAGGTATTGCTGCCAGACTATACATACACAGTACAGGTACTCTGTCCTTACCCAGGTATTGCTGCCAGACTATATATACACAGTACAGGTACTCTGTCCTTACCCAGGTATTGCTGCCAGGCTACACATACACAGTACAGGTACTCTGTCCTTACCCATGTATTGCTGCAGGCTATACATACACAGTACAGGTACTCTGTCCTTACCCAGGTATTGCTGCCAGACTATATATACACAGTACAGATACTCTGTCCTTACCCAGGTATTGCTGCAGGCTATATATACTGTACACAGTACAGATACTCTGTCCTTACCCAGGTATTGCTGCCAGACTATATATACACAGTACACGTACTCTGTCCTTACCCAGGTATTGCTGCCAGACTATATATACACAGTACAGGTACTCTGTCCTTACCCAGGTATTGTTGCCAGGCCATACATACACAGTACAGGTACTCTGTCCATACCCAGGTATTGTTGCCAGTCTATACATACACATTACAGGTACTCTGTCCTTACCCAGGTATTGCTGCCAGACCATACATACACAGTACAGGTACTCTGTCCTTACCCGGGTATTGCTGCCAGGCTACACATACACAGTACAGGTACTCTGTCCTTACCCAGGTATTGCTGCCAGACTTTATATACACAGTACAGGTACTCTGTCCTTACCCAGGTATTGCTGCCAGACTTTATATACACAGTACAGGTACTCTGTCCTTACCCAGGTATTGCTGCCAGACTTTATATACACAGTACAGGTACTCTGTCCTTACCCAGGTATTGCTGCCAGACTATATATACACAGTACAGGTACTCTGTCCTTACCCAGGTATTGTTGCCAGGCCATACATACACAGTACAGGTACTCTGTCCATACCCAGGTATTGTTGCCAGTCTATACATACACATTACAGGTACTCTGTCCTTACCCAGGTATTGCTGCCAGACCATACATACACAGTACAGGTACTCTGTCCTTACCCGGGTATTGCTGCCAGACTATATATACACAGTACAGGTACTCTGTCCTTACCCAGGTATTGCTGCCAGGCTACACATACACAGTACAGGTACTCTGTCCTTACCCATGTATTGCTGCCAGGCTACACATACACAGTACAGGTACTCTGTCCTTACCCAGGTATTGCTGCCAGGCTACACATACACAGTACAGGTACTCTGTCCTTACCCAGGAATTGCTGCCAGGCTACACATACACAGTACAGGTACTCTGTCCTTACCCAGGTATTGCTGCCAGACTATATATACACAGTACAGATACTCTGTCCTTACCCAGGTATTGTTGCCAGGCTATACATACACAGTACAGGTACTCTGTCCTTACCCAGGTATTGCTGCCAGACTTTAGATACACAGTACAGGTACTCTGTCCTTACCCAGGTATTGCTGCCAGACTTTATATACACAGTACAGGTACTCTGTCCTTACCCATGTATTGCTGCCAGGCTATACATACACAGTACAGGTACTCTGTCCTTACCCAGGTATTGCTGCCAGACCATACATACACAGTACAGGTACTCTGTCCTTACCCAGGTATTGCTGCCAGACTTTATATACACAGTACAGGTACTCTGTCCTTACCCAGGTATTGTTGCCAGGCTATACATACACAGTACAGGTACTCTGTCCTTACCCAGGTATTGCTGCCAGACCATACATACACAGTACAGGTACTCTGTCCTTACCCGGGTATTGCTGCCAGGCTACACATACACAGTACAGGTACTCTGTCCTTACCCAGGTATTGCTGCCAGACTTTATATACACAGTACAGGTACTCTGTCCTTACCCAGGTATTGCTGCCAGACTATATATACACAGTACAGGTACTCTGTCCTTACCCGGGTATTGTTGCCAGGCTATACATACACAGTACAGGTACTCTGTCCTTACCCAGGTATTGCTGCCAGGCTACACATACACAGTACAGGTACTCTGTCCTTACCCAGGTATTGTTGCCAGACCATACATACACAGTACAGGTACTCTGTCCTTACCCAGGTATTGTTGCCAGGCCATACATACACAGTACAGGTACTCTGTCCTTACCCAGGTATTGCTGCCAGGCTACACATACACAGTACAGGTACTCTGTCCTTACCTGGGTATTGCTGCCAGACTATATATACACAGTACAGGTACACTGGCGACACACTTTATTCGAGCTCGGCTAGTCCCACGAATTCGGGTATACCCGGGTGTATTGAGGTTTGTGACTGTTTTCTGCCCGAGTGCATTGAGGTATTTTCCAAGCAGGGATTGAAGCATTTTATTCCCGCTGGCTGCAATACTGCACAGTATATATATATATACTGCATTACAATTCATGAATTTATGCCATCTGGTAGACACGCGAAGCATTGCAGCCTATTAAATCCTAATCATTATCATTTAACAGATCAGCCGCCCGTCAGCCAGGCATGAACCCAGGCTGGGAAGGCAAATGCAACGGGGCTTGTCAGAGGTGAGGAGCGGCGCATTCCAGGTATCTGCCAGGTACATACTGGGTATTTGCTCGAATAAAGTGTGTCGGTGCAGTACTCTGTCCTTAACCAGGTATTGTTGCCAGGCTATACATACACAGTACAGGTACACTGTCCTTACCCGGGTATTGCTGCCAGGCTTCACATACACAGTACAGGTACTCTGTCCATACCCAGGTATTGCTGCCAGACTATACATACACAGTACAGGTACTCTGTCCTTACCCAGGTATTGCTGCCAGACTATACATACACAGTACAGGTACTCTGTCCTTACCCAGGTATTGCTGCCAGACTATACATACACAGTACAGGTACTCTGTCCTTACCCAGGTATTGCTGCCAGACTATATATACACAGTACAGGTACTCTGTCCTTACCCAGGTATTGCTGCCAGGCTACACATACACAGTACAGGTACTCTGTCCTTACCCATGTATTGCTGCAGGCTATACATACACAGTACAGGTACTCTGTCCTTACCCAGGTATTGCTGCCAGACTATATATACACAGTACAGATACTCTGTCCTTACCCAGGTATTGCTGCCAGACCATACATACACAGTACAGGTACCCTGTCCTTACCCAGGTATTGCTGCCAGGCTACACATACACAGTACAGGTACTCTGTCCTTACCCAGGTATTGCTGCCAGACTTTATATACACAGTACAGGTACTCTGTCCTTACCCAGGTATTGCTGCCAGACTATATATACACAGTACAGGTACTCTGTCCTTACCCAGGTATTGTTGCCAGGCTATACATACACAGTACAGGTACTCTGTCCTTACCCAGGTATTGTTGCCAGGCTATACAAACACAGTACAGGTACTCTGTCCTTACCCAGGTATTGTTGCCAGGCTATACATACACAGTACAGGTACTCTGTCCTTACCCAGGTATTGTTGCCAGGCTATACATACACAGTACAGGTACTCTGTCCTTACCCAGGTATTGCTGCCAGACCATACATACACAGTACAGGTACTCTGTCCTTACCCAGGTATTGCTGCCAGACTATACATACACAGTACAGGTACTCTGTCCTTACCCAGGTATTGCTGCCAGACTATACATACACAGTACAGGTACTCTGTCCTTACCCAGGTATTGTTGCCAGACCATACATACACAGTACAGGTACTCTGTCCTTACCCAGGTATTGTTGCCAGGCCATACATACACAGTACAGGTACTCTGTCCTTACCCAGGTATTGCTGCCAGGCTACACATACACAGTACAGGTACTCTGTCCTTACCTGGGTATTGCTGCCAGACTATATATACACAGTACAGGTACTCTGTCCTTAACCAGGTATTGTTGCCAGGCTATACATACACAGTACAGGTACACTGTCCTTACCCGGGTATTGCTGCCAGGCTTCACATACACAGTACAGGTACTCTGTCCATACCCAGGTATTGCTGCCAGACTATACATACACAGTACAGGTACTCTGTCCTTACCCAGGTATTGCTGCCAGACTATACATACACAGTACAGGTACTCTGTCCTTACCCAGGTATTGCTGCCAGACTATACATACACAGTACAGGTACTCTGTCCTTACCCAGGTATTGCTGCCAGACTATATATACACAGTACAGGTACTCTGTCCTTACCCAGGTATTGCTGCCAGGCTACACATACACAGTACAGGTACTCTGTCCTTACCCATGTATTGCTGCAGGCTATACATACACAGTACAGGTACTCTGTCCTTACCCAGGTATTGCTGCCAGACTATATATACACAGTACAGATACTCTGTCCTTACCCAGGTATTGCTGCAGGCTATATATACTGTACACAGTACAGATACTCTGTCCTTACCCAGGTATTGCTGCCAGACTATATATACACAGTACACGTACTCTGTCCTTACCCAGGTATTGCTGCCAGACTATATATACACAGTACAGGTACTCTGTCCTTACCCAGGTATTGTTGCCAGGCCATACATACACAGTACAGGTACTCTGTCCATACCCAGGTATTGTTGCCAGTCTATACATACACATTACAGGTACTCTGTCCTTACCCAGGTATTGCTGCCAGACCATACATACACAGTACAGGTACTCTGTCCTTACCCGGGTATTGCTGCCAGGCTACACATACACAGTACAGGTACTCTGTCCTTACCCAGGTATTGCTGCCAGACTTTATATACACAGTACAGGTACTCTGTCCTTACCCAGGTATTGCTGCCAGACTTTATATACACAGTACAGGTACTCTGTCCTTACCCAGGTATTGCTGCCAGACTTTATATACACAGTACAGGTACTCTGTCCTTACCCAGGTATTGCTGCCAGACTATATATACACAGTACAGGTACTCTGTCCTTACCCAGGTATTGTTGCCAGGCCATACATACACAGTACAGGTACTCTGTCCATACCCAGGTATTGTTGCCAGTCTATACATACACATTACAGGTACTCTGTCCTTACCCAGGTATTGCTGCCAGACCATACATACACAGTACAGGTACTCTGTCCTTACCCGGGTATTGCTGCCAGACTATATATACACAGTACAGGTACTCTGTCCTTACCCAGGTATTGCTGCCAGGCTACACATACACAGTACAGGTACTCTGTCCTTACCCATGTATTGCTGCCAGGCTACACATACACAGTACAGGTACTCTGTCCTTACCCAGGTATTGCTGCCAGGCTACACATACACAGTACAGGTACTCTGTCCTTACCCAGGAATTGCTGCCAGGCTACACATACACAGTACAGGTACTCTGTCCTTACCCAGGTATTGCTGCCAGACTATATATACACAGTACAGATACTCTGTCCTTACCCAGGTATTGTTGCCAGGCTATACATACACAGTACAGGTACTCTGTCCTTACCCAGGTATTGCTGCCAGACTTTAGATACACAGTACAGGTACTCTGTCCTTACCCAGGTATTGCTGCCAGACTTTATATACACAGTACAGGTACTCTGTCCTTACCCATGTATTGCTGCCAGGCTATACATACACAGTACAGGTACTCTGTCCTTACCCAGGTATTGCTGCCAGACCATACATACACAGTACAGGTACTCTGTCCTTACCCAGGTATTGCTGCCAGACTTTATATACACAGTACAGGTACTCTGTCCTTACCCAGGTATTGTTGCCAGGCTATACATACACAGTACAGGTACTCTGTCCTTACCCAGGTATTGCTGCCAGACCATACATACACAGTACAGGTACTCTGTCCTTACCCGGGTATTGCTGCCAGGCTACACATACACAGTACAGGTACTCTGTCCTTACCCAGGTATTGCTGCCAGACTTTATATACACAGTACAGGTACTCTGTCCTTACCCAGGTATTGCTGCCAGGCTACACATACACAGTACAGGTACTCTGTCCTTACCCAGGTATTGTTGCCAGGCTATACATACACAGTACAGGTACTCTGTCCTTACCCAGGTATTGCTGCCAGACCATACATACACAGTACAGGTACTCTGTCCTTACCCAGGTATTGCTGCCAGACTATACATACACAGTACAGGTACTCTGTCCTTACCCAGGTATTGCTGCCAGACTATACATACACAGTACAGGTACTCTGTCCTTACCCAGGTATTGTTGCCAGACCATACATACACAGTACAGGTACTCTGTCCTTACCCAGGTATTGTTGCCAGGCCATACATACACAGTACAGGTACTCTGTCCTTACCCAGGTATTGCTGCCAGGCTACACATACACAGTACAGGTACTCTGTCCTTACCTGGGTATTGCTGCCAGACTATATATACACAGTACAGGTACTCTGTCCTTAACCAGGTATTGTTGCCAGGCTATACATACACAGTACAGGTACACTGTCCTTACCCGGGTATTGCTGCCAGGCTTCACATACACAGTACAGGTACTCTGTCCATACCCAGGTATTGCTGCCAGACTATACATACACAGTACAGGTACTCTGTCCTTACCCAGGTATTGCTGCCAGACTATACATACACAGTACAGGTACTCTGTCCTTACCCAGGTATTGCTGCCAGACTATACATACACAGTACAGGTACTCTGTCCTTACCCAGGTATTGCTGCCAGACTATATATACACAGTACAGATACTCTGTCCTTACCCAGGTATTGCTGCCAGACTATATATACACAGTACACGTACTCTGTCCTTACCCATGTATTGCTGCAGGCTATACATACACAGTACAGGTACTCTGTCCTTACCCAGGTATTGCTGCCAGACTATATATACACAGTACAGATACTCTGTCCTTACCCAGGTATTGTTGCCAGTCTATACATACACATTACAGGTACTCTGTCCTTACCCAGGTATTGCTGCCAGACCATACATACACAGTACAGGTACTCTGTCCTTACCCGGGTATTGTTGCCAGGCCATACATACACAGTACAGGTACTCTGTCCATACCCAGGTATTGTTGCCAGTCTATACATACACATTACAGGTACTCTGTCCTTACCCAGGTATTGCTGCCAGACCATACATACACAGTACAGGTACTCTGTCCTTACCCGGGTATTGCTGCCAGGCTACACATACACAGTACAGGTACTCTGTCCTTACCCAGGTATTGCTGCCAGACTTTATATACACAGTACAGGTACTCTGTCCTTACCCAGGTATTGCTGCCAGACTTTATATACACAGTACAGGTACTCTGTCCTTACCCAGGTATTGCTGCCAGACTTTATATACACAGTACAGGTACTCTGTCCTTACCCAGGTATTGCTGCCAGACTATATATACACAGTACAGGTACTCTGTCCTTACCCAGGTATTGTTGCCAGGCCATACATACACAGTACAGGTACTCTGTCCATACCCAGGTATTGTTGCCAGTCTATACATACACATTACAGGTACTCTGTCCTTACCCAGGTATTGCTGCCAGACCATACATACACAGTACAGGTACTCTGTCCTTACCCGGGTATTGCTGCCAGACTATATATACACAGTACAGGTACTCTGTCCTTACCCAGGTATTGCTGCCAGGCTACACATACACAGTACAGGTACTCTGTCCTTACCCATGTATTGCTGCCAGGCTACACATACACAGTACAGGTACTCTGTCCTTACCCAGGTATTGCTGCCAGGCTACACATACACAGTACAGGTACTCTGTCCTTACCCAGGAATTGCTGCCAGGCTACACATACACAGTACAGGTACGCTGTCCTTACCCAGGTATTGCTGCCAGACTATATATACACAGTACAGATACTCTGTCCTTACCCAGGTATTGTTGCCAGGCTATACATACACAGTACAGGTACTCTGTCCTTACCCAGGTATTGCTGCCAGACTTTATATACACAGTACAGGTACTCTGTCCTTACCCATGTATTGCTGCCAGGCTATACATACACAGTACAGGTACTCTGTCCTTACCCAGGTATTGCTGCCAGACCATACATACACAGTACAGGTACTCTGTCCTTACCCAGGTATTGCTGCCAGACTTTATATACACAGTACAGGTACTCTGTCCTTACCCAGGTATTGTTGCCAGGCTATACATACACAGTACAGGTACTCTGTCCTTACCCAGGTATTGCTGCCAGACCATACATACACAGTACAGGTACTCTGTCCTTACCCGGGTATTGCTGCCAGGCTACACATACACAGTACAGGTACTCTGTCCTTACCCAGGTATTGCTGCCAGACTTTATATACACAGTACAGGTACTCTGTCCTTACCCAGGTATTGCTGCCAGGCTACACATACACAGTACAGGTACTCTGTCCTTACCCAGGTATTGTTGCCAGGCTATACATACACAGTACAGGTACTCTGTCCTTAACCAGGTATTGTTGCCAGGCTATACATACACAGTACAGGTACTCTGTCCTTACCCAGGTATTGTTGCCAGGCTATACATACACAGTACAGGTACTCTGTCCTTACCCAGGTATTGTTGCCAGGCTATACATACACAGTACAGGTACTCTGTCCTTACCCAGGTATTGTTGCCAGGCTATACATACACAGTACAGGTACTCTGTCCTTACCCAGGTATTGTTGCCAGGCTATACATACACAGTACAGGTACTCTGTCCTTACCCAGGTATTGTTGCCAGGCTATACATACACAGTACAGGTACTCTGTCCTTACCCAGGTATTGCTGCCAGGCAATACATACACAGTACAGGTACTCTGTCCTTACCCAGGTATTGTTGCCAGGCTATACATACACAGTACAGGTACTCTGTCCTTACCCAGGTATTGCTGCCAGGCTTTTGATGCCGTCTCCTCCCACAGGGGGGTGACCTGAGATATTTGCCCCTCCCCCTGTTTGACGGACAGGTCCATCTTGTAATGTTCTTCCAGCGCCGGGCGCCTGTGATCCATCAGCTGCTCCCAGACTGTCTGCACGGCCTGCAGGACCTGAGTGTGCACTGGAGAGGGGGCAGCGGGGCGTGAGTGTGTGCACGGCGAGCGCAAGTGTGTGCATCGTGAGGGTGTGCATCGCGTGCGTGAGTGTGTGCAAGGCGAGTGAGAGTGTGTGCAGCGTGAGCATGAGTGTGTGCAAGGCGAGCGTGAGTGTGTGCAAGGCGAGCGTGAGTGTGTGCAAGGCAAACGTGAGTGTGTTCAAGGCAAGCGTGAGTGTGTGCAAGGCAAGTGTGAGTGTGCAAGGTGAGCGTGAGCAAGGCGAGCAAGTCGAGTGTGAGTGTGTGCAAGTCGAGCGTGAGTCTGTGCAAGGTGAGTGCGTGCAAGGCGAGCGTGAGGGTGTGCAAGGTGAGCGTGAGCAAGGCGAGCGTGAGGGTGTGCAAGGTGAGCGTTTGTGCAAGGCGAGCGTGTGTGTGCAAGGTGAGCGTGAGGAAGGCGAGCGTGAGCAAGGCGAGTGTGAGTGTGTGCAAGGCGAGCGTGAGTGTGAGCAGGGTGAGCGTGAGTGTGAGCAAGGTGAGCGTGAGTGTGTACAAGGTGAGCGTGAATGTGTACAAGGTGAGTGTGTGCACGGTGAGCGTGAGTGTGCACAAGGTGAGTGTGAGTGTGCACGGTGAGCGTGAATGTGTATGGCATGAGTGTTAGGGAGTGTGACAGCAGCACTAGTTTTGCTTGGGGATGGCGTGTGATGTTTGTGCAAAATGAGGACGAGTGGGTGATATGAGTGTGACAGAAGTGCGAGTGTGTACGGCAGAAGAACTATTTTGCCTGTGGTTAGGAAGACTGACAAGACATTAAATAAAGATTGTAAAACCTCCCAAAGCTTGTGTTTACCATGGAAATGTTCAAAGTTAAATATATATTTTTGACATGCCACGGACTTTAACTCCCTTCTGTTCTAGGAAGGACGACTGACCCAGTAATATGTTTCCATTGTGAGCTCACTCTGTGTCACTTTGTGTCAGTTAGCGCGAGTGTTGGAAATCTCCCCCTGAGCGTGGCAGGTGCCCCCCCCCCCCCCCCCGGGGAGCGGGTACGTACAGCTGTATGGTCACACATACCCTCGTGCAGGGCAGGGCCCCCTGCTTCTCTCGCCTCCTCCTCCTCCTCGGAGAGGAAGATCACCTGCCAGGAGCTTCTCCGGGACTTGGCTTTCACCCCGAAACCCTCCGGGTAACTGAGCGCGGGGCGGAGAGAGCGGTCACTTACACATTCATAGCATGCTGCCACCTGTCTGCCATTGTGCTGCCGCATGGTGATAGAGGGGACACTGGCGGGCGTGGGACACCTTATCTGTCACCCTGCAGTGGGGTGGGCCACAGGTCACCTTTCTCTATGTCATAGGTGTCACCACTTGGGGAGACCGCCTGCACCCCATGTTACTGTGCCACAATACAGAGTGACACAGAATTTCTCTGTGTCACATTGTCACCCTGAAGTGGGAGGGACATATTGATGGGCCACGGACCCCTTCTTATGTGGTTGGAGGGACGATAGAGACCCCTCGTCACCCCAATCTTCCTATCTATTGTGGCACAGGCACGATGGGGAATAAGCCTGTCCTGTCTGTCACAGTATCACCGAGTAGTGACCAGGACACGTCTTGTGTCTTTGTGTCCCTGTGTGACCCTGCAGCTAGAAGGACAGAGGGCGGCCCCCCGTCCCCCCCCCCCATGCCGGCCCCCTGTGCCCCCCCCCCCCGTCCCCCAATGGGACAGATACCTCCCAGAGTAGTGACCAGGACACGTCTTGTGTCTTTGTGTCCCTGTGTGACCCTGCAGTTGGAAGGACAGAGGGCGGCCCCCCGTTCCCCCCCCCCCCCCGTTCCCCCCCTCCATGCCGGCCCCCGTGCCCCCCCCCCCCCCCGTGCCCCAATGGCACAGATACCTCCCCGAGTGGATCTGGAACAGGCAGTGCATGAGACAGGCCGTGAAGCTGAGGCTGGAGTTGTAGGTGGAGAAGACGACGTCCCAGTGCGAGAGGAGCAGTGCGAGCACACCGCAGGACACTGAGCCGTCCCGGGAGGGACTGGCGGGACATGGACAGGGAGTGCAGGACGCTGCGATTCAGGCAGCTGTATAACATGTTGAAAAGACTGTCTCTGTTGCACGGAGCTGCACTGTGTGTCACCTGCAGAGAGAGGCCGAAAAGGAGAGATGCTGAGATGGGGAGAGGAGGAAAAGATGCATAGGAAGAGGAGGGAGGGACAGGGAGAGAGAAAGAGAGAAAGAGAAGAGAGATAGAGAAGAGAGAGGAAGAGAAAGAGAAAATAGAGAGAAGAGAGAAAGAGTGAGAGAGAGAAAGAGTGAGACAGAGAGAGAGAGAAAGAGAGAGAGAGAGAGAAAAAGAGGGAAAAAATAGAGAAAAAGAGAGAGAGAGAGAATAGAGAGAGAAAGAAACAAGGGGAGAAAAAATAAATTAAAAAGTGGGAGAAGTTAAATAACGTAAAAAAGCGGGAGAGTGAAAGAGAAGGAGAGGAAGAGAACGTGAGATATACAGTAACGTGGAAAGTAGAGAAATATATCAGAAAGGAGAGGGAGAGAGGGGGAGAGGGAGAGAGAGGGGGAGAGGGAGGAAGAGTGGGGGAGAGAGAGGGGGAGAGAGAGAGGGGGGAGAGAGAGGGGGGGGGAGAGAGAGAGAGAGGGAGAGGAGGTTTGGGGTCCTACAGCTGTAATTTGCTTGATGAAGAAGAGCAGGATCTCACAGGGGTCCGACAGAAAGACCCCACTGTGCAGCTTCTCCAGCAGCTTCTGGCTAAAGTACGACAGGTTCGCAATGGCCGTCACCCCCAAAATCTCTGCTGCAGCATCGCAGGCCCCTAAATCCCAAACAAGAGAGAGATCAGGGTGTGTGGGGGCGCGAGGACCCCCCCGTATCCCAAACAAGAGAGAGATCAGGGTGTGTGGGGGAGCGAGGACCCCCCCGTATCCCAAACAAGAGAGAGATCAGGGTGTGTGGGGGTGCGAGGACCCAACGTATCCCAAACAAGAGAGAGATCAGGGTGTGTGGGGGTGCGAGGACCCCCCCGTATCACAAACAAGAGAGAGATCAGGGTGTGTGGGGGCGCGAGGACCCCCCCCGTATCCCAAACAAGAGAGAGATCAGGATGTGTGGGGGCGCGAGGACCCCCCCGTATCCCAAACAAGAGAGAGATCAGGGTGTGTGGGAGCACGAGGACCCCCCCGTATCCCAAACAAGAGAGAGATCAGGGTGTGTGGGGGCGCGAGGACCCCCGCGAATCCCAAACAAGAGAGAGATCAGGGTGTGTGGGGGAGCGAGGACCCCCCCGTATCCATAACAAGAGACAGAAATCAGGGTGTGTGGGGGCGCGAGGACCCCCCCGTATCCAAACAAGAGAGAGATCAGGGTGTGTGGGGGTGCGAGGACCCCCCCGTATCCCAAACAAGAGAGAGATCAGGGTGTGTGGGAGCACGAGGACCCCCCCGTATCCCAAACAAGAGAGAGATCAGGGTGTGTGGGGGCGCGAGGACCCCCGCGTATCCCAAACAAGAGAGAGATCAGGGTGTGTGGGGGAGCGAGGACCCCCCCGTATCCATAACAAGAGACAGAAATCAGGGTGTGTGGGGGCGCGAGGACCCCCCCGTATCCCAAACAAGAGAGAGATCAGGGTGTGTGGGGGTGCGAGGACCCCCCCGTATCCCAAACAAGAGAGAGATCAGGGTGTGTGGGGGTGCGAGGACCCCCCCGTATCCCAAACAAGAGAGAGATCAGGGTGTGTGGGGGCGCGAGGACCCCCCGTATCCCAAAGAAGAGAGAGATCAGGGTGTGTGGGGGCGAGAGGACCCCCGTATCCAAAACAAGAGAGAGATCAGGGTGTGTGGGGGCGCGAGGACCCCCCGTATCCCAAACAAGAGAGAGATCAGGATGTGTGGGGGCGCGAGGACCCCCCTTATCCCAAACAAGAGAGAGATCAGGGTGTGTGGGGGCGCGAGGACCCCCCCGTATCCCAAACAAGAGAGAGAGATCAGGATGTGTGGGGGCGCGAGGACCCCCCGTATCCCAAACAAGAGAGAGATCAGGGTGTGTGGGGGAGCGAGGACCCCCCGTATCCCAAACAAGAGAGAGATCAGGGTGTGTGGGGGCGCGAGGACCCCCCCGTATCCCAAACAAGAGAGAGATCAGGGTGTGTGGGGGCGCGAGGACCCCCCCGTATCCCAAACAAGAGAGAGATCAGGGTGTGTGGGGGCGCGAGGACCCCCCCGTATCCCAAACATGAGAGATCAAGGTGTGTGGGGGCGTGAGGACCCCCCCGTATCCCAAACAAGAGAGAGATCAGGATGTGTGGGGGCGCGAGGACCCCCCCGTATCCCAAACAAGAGAGAGATCAGGGTGTCTGGGGGCACGAGGACCCCCCCGTATCCCAAACAAGAGAGAGATCAGGGTGTGTGGGGGCGCGAGGGACCCCCCCCGTATCCCAAACAAGAGAGAGAGATCAGGGTGTGTGGGGGGCGCGAGGACCCCCCCGTATATCAAACAAGAGAGAGAGATCAGGGTGTGTGGGGGCGCGAGGACCCCCCCGTATCCCAAACAAGAGAGAGAGATCAGGGTGTGTGGGGGAGCGAGGACCCCCCCGTATCCCAAACAAGAGAGAGATCAGGGTGTATGGGGGCGCGAGGACCCCCCCGTATCCCAAACAAGAGAGAGATCAGGGTGTGTGGGGGCGCGAGGACCCCCCCCGTATCCCAAATAAGAGAGAAATCAGGGTGTGTGGGGGCGCGAGGACCCCCCCGTATCCCAAACAAGAGAGAGATCATGGTGTGTGGGGGCGCGAGGACCCCCCCCCGTATCCCAAACAAGAGAGAGAGATCAGGGTGTGTGGGGGCGCGAGGACCCCCCCGTATCCCAAACAAGAGAGAGAGATCAGGGTGTGTGGGGGCGCGAGGACCCCCCCGTATCCCAAACAAGAGAGAGAGATCAGGGTGTGTGGGGGAGCGAGGACCCCCCCCGTATCCCAAACAAGAGAGAGATCAGGGTGTGTGGGGGCGCGAGGACCCCCCCGTATCCCAAACAAGAGAGAGATCAGGGTGTGTGGGGGCGTGAGGACCCCCCCGTATCCCAAACAAGAGAGAGATCAGGGTGTGTGGGGGCGCGAGGAACCCCCCGTATCCCAAACAAGAGAGAGATCAGGGTGTGTGGGGGCGCGAGGACCCCCCCGTATCCCAAACAAGAGAGAGATCAGGGTGTGTGGGGGAGCGAGGACCCCCCCGTATCCCAAACAAGAGAGAGATCAGGGTGTGTGGGGGCGCGAGGACCCCCCCGTATCCTAAACAAGAGAGAGATCAGGGTGTGTGGGGGCGCGAGGACCCCCCGTATCCCAAACAAGAGAGAGATCAGGGTGTGTGGGGGCGCGAGGACACCCCGTATCCCAAACAAGAGAGAGATCAGGGTGTGTGGGGGTGCGAGGACCCCCCCGTATCCCAAACAAGAGAGAGATCAGGGTGTGTGGGGGCGCGAGGACCCCCCCGTATCCCAAACAAGAGAGAGAGAGATCAGGGTGTGTGGGGGCGCGAGGACCCCCCCGTATCCAAAACAAGAGAGAGAGATCAGGGTGTGTGGGGGAGCGAGGACCCCCCCCGTATCCCAAACAAGAGAGAGATCAGGGTGTGTGGGGGCGCGAGGACCCCCCCGTATCCCAAACAAGAGAGAGATCAGGGTGTGTGGGGGCGTGAGGACCCCCCCGTATCCCAAACAAGAGAGAGATCAGGGTGTGTGGGGGCGCGAGGAACCCCCCGTATCCCAAACAAGAGAGAGATCAGGGTGTGTGGGGGCGCGAGGACCCCCCCGTATCCCAAACAAGAGAGAGATCAGGGTGTGTGGGGGAGCGAGGACCCCCCCGTATCCCAAACAAGAGAGAGATCAGGGTGTGTGGGGGCGCAAGGACCCCCCCGTATCCTAAACAAGAGAGAGATCAGGGTGTGTGGGGGCGCGAGGACCCCCCGTATCCCAAACAAGAGAGAGATCAGGGTGTGTGGGGGCGCGAGGACACCCCGTATCCCAAACAAGAGAGAGATCAGGGTGTGTGGGGGTGCGAGGACCCCCCCGTATCCCAAACAAGATAGAGATCAGGGTGTGTGGGGGCGCGAGGACCCCCCCGTATCCCAAACAAGAGAGAGAGAGATCAGGGTGTGTGGGGGCGCGAGGACCCCCCCGTATCCAAAACAAGAGAGAGATCAGGATGTGTGGGGGCGCGAGGACCCCCCCGTATCCCAAACAAGAGAGAGATCAGAATGTGTGTGGGGGCGCGAGGACCCCCCCGTATCCCAAACAAGAGAGAGAGAGAGATCAGGGTGTGTGGGGGCGCGAGGACCCCCCCGTATCCCAAACAAGAGAGAGAGATCAGGGTGTGTGGGGGAGCGAGGACCCCCCGTATCCCAAACACGAGAGATATCAGGGTGTGTGGGGGAGCGAGGACCCCCCCGTATCCCAAACAAGAGAGAGAGAGATCAGGGTGTGTGGGGGCGCGAGGACCCCCCGGTATCCCAAACAAGAGAGAGATCAGGATGTGTGGGGGCGCGAGGACCCCCCCGTATCCCAAACAAGAGAGAGATCAGGGTGTGTGGGGGCGCGAGGACCCCCCCGTATCCCAAACAAGAGAGAGAGAGATCAGGGTGTGTGGGGGCGCGAGGACCCCCCCGTATCCCAAACAAGAGAGAGAGAGGTCAGGGTGTGTGGGGGCGCGAGGACCACCCCGTATCCCAAACAAGAGAGAGATCAGGGTGTGTGGGGGAGCGAGGACCCCCAGTATCCCAAACAAGAGAGAGAGATCAGGATGTGTGGGGGCGCAAGGACCCCCCCGTATCCCAAACAAGAGAGAGATCAGGGTGTGTGGGGGCGGGAGGACCCCCCATATCCCAAACAAGAGAGAGATCAGGGTGTGTGGGGGCGCGAGGACCCCCCGTATCCCAAACAAGAGAGAGATCAGGGTGTGTGGGGGCGGGAGGACCCCCCCGTATCCCAAACAAGAGAGAGATCAGGGTGTGTGGGGGCGCGAGGACCCCCCCGTATCCCAAACAAGAGAGAGATCAGGGTGTGTGGGGGCGCGAGGACCCCCCCGTATCCCAAACAAGAGAGAGATCAGGGTGTGTGGGGGCGCGAGGACCCCCCCGTATCCCAAACAAGAGAGAGATCAGGGTGTGTGGGGGCGCGAGAACCCCCCGTATCCCAAACAAGAGAGAGATCAGGGTGGTGGGGGCGCGAGGACCCCCCCGTATCCCAAACAAGAGAGAGAGATCAGGGTGTGTGGGGGCGCGAGGACCCCCCCGTATCACAAAGATGAGAGATCAGGGTGTGTGGGGGCGCGAGGACCCCTCCGTATCCCAAACAAGAGAGAGATCAGGATGTGTGGGGGCGCGAGGACCCCCCCGTATCCCAAACAAGAGAGAGATCAGGGTGTGTGGGGGAGCGAGGACCCCCCCGTATCCCAAACAAGAGAGAGATCAGGGTGAGTGGGGGCACGAGGACCCCCCCGTATCCCAAACAAGAGAGAGATCAGGATGTGTGGGGGCGCGAGGACCCCCCCGTATCCCAAACAACAGAGAGAGATCAGGGTGTGTGGGGGCGCGAGGACCCCCCCGTATCCCAAACAAGAGAGAGAGATCAGGGTGTGTGGGGGAGCGAGGACCCCCCCGTATCCCAAACAAGAGAGAGATCAGGGTGTGTGGGGGCGCGAGGACCCCCCCGTATCCCAAACAAGAGAGAGAGATCAGGGTGTGTGGGGGAGCGAGGACCCCCCCGTATCCCAAACAAGAGAGAGATCAGGGTGTGTGGGGGAGCGAGGACCCCCCCGTATCCCAAACAAGAGAGAGATCAGGGTGTGTGGGGGAGCGAGGACCCCCCCGTATCCCAAACAAGAGAGAGATCAGGGTGTGTGGGAGCGCGAGGACCCCCCCCCGTATCCCAAACAAGAGAGAGATCAGGGTGTGTGGGGGAGCGAGGACCCCCCCGTATCCCAAACAAGAGAGAGATCAGGGTGTGTGGGGGAGCGAGGACCCCCCCCCCCGTATCCCAAACAAGAGAGAGATCAGGGTGTGTGGGGGAGCGAGGACCCCCCGTATCCCAAACAAGAGAGAGATCAGGGTGTGTGGGGGCGCGAGGACCCCCCCGTATCCCAAACAAGAGAGAGATCAGGGTGTGTGGGGGCGCGAGGACCCCCCCCGTATCCCAAACAAGAGAGAGATCAGGGTGTGTGGGGGAGCGAGGACCCCCCCGTATCCCAAACAAGAGAGAGATCAGGGTGTGTGGGGGCGCGAGGATCCCCCCGTATCCCAAACAAGAGAGAGATCAGGGTGTGTGGGGGAGGGAGGACCCCCCCGTATCCCAAACAAGAGAGAGATCAGGGTGTGTGGGGGCGCGAGGACCCCCCCCACCGTATCCCAAACAAGAGAGAGATCAGGGTGTGTGGGGGCGGGAGGACCCCCCCATATCCCAAACAAGAGAGAGATCAGGGTGTGTGGGGGCGCGAGGACCCCCCCGTATCCCAAACAAGAGAGAGATCAGGGTGTGTGGGGGAGCGAGGACCCCCCGTATCCCAAACAAGAGAGAGATCAGGATGTGTGGGGGCGCGAGGACCCCCCCGTATCCCAAACAAGAGAGAGATCAGGGTGTGTGGGGGCGCGAGGACCCCCCCGTATCCCAAACAAGAGAGAGATCAGGGTGTGTGGGGGCGCGAGGACCCCCCCGTATCCCAAACAAGAGAGAGATCAGGGTGTGTGGGGGAGCGAGGACCCCCCCGTATCCCAAACAAGAGAGAGATCAGGGTGTGTGGGGGCGCGAGGCCCCCCCCCCCGTATCCCAAACAAGAGAGAGATCAGGGTGTGTGGGGGCGGGAGGAACCCCCCATATCCCAAACAAGAGAGAGATCAGGGTGTGTGGGGGCGCGAGGACCCCCCCGTATCCCAAACAAGAGAGAGATCAGGGTGTGTGGGGGAGCGAGGACCCCCCGTATCCCAAACAAGAGAGAGATCAGGATGTGTGGGGGCGCGAGGACCCCCCCGTATCCCAAACAAGAGAGAGATCAGGGTGTGTGGGGGCGCGAGGACCCCCCCGTATCCCAAACAAGAGAGAGATCAGGATGTGTGGGGGAGCGAGTACACCCCGAATCCCAAACAAGAGAGAGATCAGGATGTGTGGGGGAGCGAGTACACCCCGTATCCCAAACAAGAGAGAGAGAGATCAGGGTGTGTGGGGGAGTGAGGACCCCCCGTATCCCAAACAAGAGAGAGAGATCAGGGTGTGTGGGGGAGCGAGTACACCCCGTATCCCAAACAAGAGAGAGAGATCAGGGTGTGTGGGGGAACGAGGACCCTCCCGTATCCCAAACAAGAGAGAGATCAGGGTGTGTGGGGGAGCGAGGACTCCCCCGTATCCCAAACAAGAGAGAGATCAGGGTGTGTGGGGGCGCGAGGACCCCCCCGTATCCCAAACAAGAGAGAGATCAGGGTGTGTGGGGGAGCGAGGACTCCCCCGTATCCCAAACAAGAGAGAGATCAGGGTGTGTGGGGGCGCGAGGACCCCCCCGTATCCCAAACAAGAGAGAGATCAGGGTGTGTGGGGGCGCGAGGACCCCCCGTATCCAAAACAAGAGAGAGATCAGGATGTGTGGGGGCGCGAGGACCCCCCCGTAACCCAAACAAGAGAGAGATCAGGGTGTGTGGGGGACGGAGGACCCCCCCGTATACCAAACAAGAGAGAGATCAGGATGTGTGGGGGCGGGAGGACCCCCCGTATCCCAAACAAGAGAGAGATCAGGGTGTGTGGGGGAGCGAGGACTCCCCCGTATCCCAAACAAGAGAGAGATCAGGGTGTGTGGGGGCGCGAGGACCCCCCCCGTATCCCAAACAAGAGAGAGATCAGGGTGTGTGGGGGCGGGAGCACCCCCCCGTATCCCAAACAAGAGAGAGATCAGGGTGTGTGGGGGAGCGAGGACCCCCCCGTATCCCAAACAAGAGAGAGATCAGGGTGTGTGGGGGAGCGAGGACCCCCCGTATCCCAAACAAGAGAGAGAGATCAGGATGTGTGGGGGAGCGAGGACCCCCCCGTATCCCAAACAAGAGAGAGATCAGGGTGTGTGGGGGCGCGAGGACCCCCCGTATCCCAAACAAGAGAGATATCAGGGTGTGTGGGGGAGCGAGGACCCCCCCGTATCCCAAACAAGAGAGAGATCAGGGTGTGTGGGGGCGCGAGGACCCCCCCCGTATCCCAAACAAGAGAGAGATCAGGGTGTGTGGGGGCGGGAGGACCCCCCCGTATCCCAAACAAGAGAGAGATCAGGGTGTGTGGGGGCGCGAGGACCCCCCGTATCCCAAACAAGAGAGAGATCAGGGTGTGTGTGGGCGCGAGGACCCCCCCGTAGCCCAAACAAGAGAGAGATCAGGGTGTGTGGGGGAGCGAGGACCCCCCCATATCCCAAACAAGAGAGAGATCAGGGTGTGTGGGGGAGCGAGGACCCCCCCGTATCCCAAACAAGAGAGAGATCAGGGTGTGTGGGGGCGCGAGGACCCCCCCGTATCCCAAACAAGAGAGAGAGAGAGATCAGGGTGTGTGGGGGCACGAGGACCCCCCCCGTATCCCAAACAAGAGAGAGATCAGGATGTGTGGGGGCGCGAGGACCCCCCCGTATCCCAAACAAGAGAGAGATCAGGGTGTGTGGGGGCGCGAGGACCCCCCCGTATCCCAAACAAGAGAGAGAGAGATCAGGGTGTGTGGGGGCGCGAGGACCCCCCCGTATCCAAAACAAGAGAGAGATCAGGATGTGTGGGGGCGCGAGGACCCCCCCCGTATCCCAAACAAGAGAGAGAGAGAGATCAGGGTGTGTGGGGGCGCGAGGACCCCCCCGTATCCCAAACAAGAGAGAGAGATCAGGGTGTGTGGGGGAGCGAGGACCCCCCCGTATCCCAAACAAGAGAGAGAGAGATCAGGGTGTGTGGGGGCGCGAGGACCCCCCGGTATCCCAAACAAGAGAGAGATCAGGATGTGTGGGGGCGCGAAGACCCCCCCGTATCCCAAACAAGAGAGAGATCAGGGTGTGTGGGGGCGCGAGGACCCCCCCGTATCCCAAACAAGAGAGAGAGAGATCAGGGTGTGTGGGGGCGCGAGGACCCCCTGTATCCCAAACAAGAGAGAGAGAGATCAGGGTGTGTGGGGGCGCGAGGACCCCCCGTATCCCAAACAAGAGAGAGAGAGATCAGGGTGTGTGGGGGCGCGAGACCCCCCCGTATCCCAAACAAGAGAGAGAGAGATCAGGGTGTGTGGGGGCGGGAGGACCCCCCGTATCCCAAACAAGAGAGAGATCAGGGTGTGTGGGGGCGCGAGGACCCCCCCGTATCCCAAACAAGAGAGAGATCAGGGTGTGTGGGGGAGCGAGGACCCCCCGTATCCCAAACAAGAGAGATCAGGGTGTGTGGGGGAGCGAGGACCCCCCGTATCCCAAACAAGAGAGAGAGATCAGGATGTGTGGGGGCGCAAGGACCCCCCCGTATCCCAAACAAGAGAGAGATCAGGGTGTGTGGGGGCGGGAGGACCCCCCGTATCCCAAACAAGAGAGAGATCAGGGTGTGTGGGGGCGCGAGGACCCCCAGTATCCCAAACAAGAGAGAGATCAGGGTGTGTGGGGGCGGGAGGACCCCCCCGTATCCCAAACAAGAGAGAGATCAGGGTGTGTGGGGGCGCGAGGACCCCCCCGTATCCCAAACAAGAGAGAGATCAGGGTGTGTGGGGGCGCGAGGACCCCCCCGTATCCCAAACAAGAGAGAGATCAGGGTGTGTTGGGGCGCGAGGACCCCCCCGTATCCCAAACAAGAGAGAGATCAGAGTGTGTGGGGGCGCGAGAACCCCCCGTATCCCAAACAAGAGAGAGATCAGGGTGGTGGGGGCGCGAGGACCCCCCCGTATCCCAAACAAGAGAGAGAGATCAGGGTGTGTGGGGGCGCGAGGACCCCCCCGTATCACAAAGATGAGAGATCAGGGTGTGTGGGGGCGCGAGGACCCCCCCGTATCCCAAACAAGAGAGAGATCAGGATGTGTGGGGGCGCGAGGACCCCTCCGTATCCCAAACAAGAGAGAGATCAGGATGTGTGGGGGCGCGAGGACCCCCCCGTATCCCAAACAAGAGAGAGATCAGGGTGTGTGGGGGAGCGAGGACCCCCCCGTATCCCAAACAAGAGAGAGATCAGGGTGAGTGGGGGCGCAAGGACCCCCCCGTATCCCAAACAAGAGAGAGATCAGGATGTGTGGGGGCGCGAGGACCCCCCCGTATCCCAAACAACAGAGAGAGATCAGGGTGTGTGGGGGCGCGAGGACCCCCCCGTATCCCAAACAAGAGAGAAAGATCAGGGTGTGTGGGGGAGCGAGGACCCCCCCGTATCCCAAACAAGAGAGAGATCAGGGTGTGTGGGGGAGCGAGGACCCCCCCGTATCCCAAACAAGAGAGAGATCAGGGTGTGTGGGGGCGGGAGGACCCCCCGTATCCCAAACAAGAGAGAGATCAGTGTGTGTGGGGGCGCGAGGACCCCCCCCCCCGTATCCCAAACAAGAGAGAGAGATCAGGGTGTATGGGGGCGCGAGGACCCCCCCGTATCTCAAAGAAGAGAGAGATCAGGGTGTGTGGGGGCGCGAGGACCCCCCCATATCCCAAACAAGAGAGAGATCAGGGTGTGTGGGAGCGAGGACCCCCCCGTATCCCAAACAAGAGAGAGATCAGGATGGGTGGGGGCGCGAGGACCCCCCCGTATCCCAAACAAGAGAGAGATCAGGGTGTGTGGGGGCGCGAGGACCCCCCCGTATCCCAAATAAGAGAGAGAGATCAGGGTGTGTGGGGGCGCGAGGACCCCCCCGGATCCCAAACAAGAGAGAGATCAGGGTGTGTGGGGGCGCGAGGACCCCCCGTATCACAAACAAGAGAGACAGATCAGGATGTGTGGGGGAGCGAGGACCCCCCGTATCCCAAACAAGAGAGAGATCAGTGTGTGTGGGGGCGCGAGGACCCCCCCGTATCCCAAACAAGAGAGAGATCAGGGTGTGTGGGGGAGCGAGGACCCCCCCCGTATCCCAAACAAGAGAGAGATCAGGGTGTGTGGGGGAGCGAGGACCCCCCGTATCCCAAACAAGAGAGAGATCAGGGTGTGTGGGGGCACGAGGACCCCCCCGTATCCCAAACAAGAGAGAGATCAGGGTGTGTGGGGGCGCGAGGACCCCCCCGTATCCCAAACAAGAGAGAGATCAGGGTGTGTGGGGGAGCGAGGACCCCCCCGTATCCCAAACAAGAGAGAGATCAGGGTGTGTGGGGGCGCGAGGACCCCCCCGTATCCCAAACAAGAGAAAGATCAGGGTGTGTGGGGGAGGGAGGACCCCCCCGTATCCCAAACAAGAGAGAGATCAGGGTGTGTGGGGGCGTGAGGACCCCCCCCCCCCCGTATCCCAAACAAGAGAGAGATCAGGGTGTGTGGGGGCGGGAGGACCCCCCCATATCCCAAACAAGAGAGAGATCAGGGTGTGTGGGGGCGCGAGGACCCCCCGTATCCCAAACAAGAGAGAGATCAGGGTGTGTGGGGGAGCGAGGACCCCCCGTATCCCAAACAAGAGAGAGATCAGGATGTGTGGGGGCACGAGGACCCCCCCGTATCCCAAACAAGAGAGAGATCAGGGTGTGTGGGGGCGCGAGGACCCCCCCGTATCCCAAACAAGAGAGAGATCAGGGTGTGTGGGGGAGCGAGGACCCCCCCGTATCCCAAACAAGAGAGAGATCAGGGTGTGTGGGGGCGCGAGGACCCCCCCGTATCCCAAACAAGAGAGAGATCAGGGTGTGTGGGGGAGGGAGGACCCCCCCGTATCCCAAACAAGAGAGAGATCAGGGTGTGTGGGGGCACGAGGACCCCCCCCCCGTATCCCAAACAAGAGAGAGATCAGGGTGTGTGGGGGCGGGAGGACCCCCCCATATCCCAAACAAGAGAGAGATCAGGGTGTGTGGGGGCACGAGGACCCCCCCGTATCCCAAACAAGAGAGAGATCAGGATGTGTGGGGGCGGGAGGACCCCCCGTATCCCAAACAAGAGAGAGATCAGGGTGTGTGGGGGAGCGAGGACTCCCCCGTATCCCAAACAAGAGAGAGATCAGGGTGTGTGGGGGCGCGAGGACCCCCCCGTATCCCAAACAAGAGAGAGATCAGGGTGTGTGGGGGCGGGAGCACCCCCCCGTATCCCAAACAAGAGAGAGATCAGGGTGTGTGGGGGAGCGAGGACCCCCCCGTATCCCAAACAAGAGAGAGATCAGGGTGTGTGGGGGAGCGAGGACCCCCCGTATCCCAAACAAGAGAGAGAGATCAGGATGTGTGGGGGAGCGAGGACCCCCCCGTATCCCAAACAAGAGAGAGATCAGGGTGTGTGGGGGCGCGAGGACCCCCCCGTATCCCAAACAAGAGAGTTATCAGGGTGTGTGGGGGAGCGAGGACCCCCCCGTATCCCAAACAAGAGAGAGATCAGGGTGTGTGGGGGCGCGAGGACCCCCCCGTATCCCAAACAAGAGAGAGATCAGGGTGTGTGGGGGCGGGAGGACCCCCCCGTATCCCAAACAAGAGAGAGATCAGGGTGTGTGGGGGCGCGAGGACCCCCCGTATCCCAAACAAGAGAGAGATCAGGGTGTGTGTGGGCGCGAGGACCCCCCCGTAGCCCAAACAAGAGAGAGATCAGGGTGTGTGGGGGAGCGAGGACCCCCCCATATCCCAAACAAGAGAGAGATCAGGGTGTGTGGGGGAGCGAGGACCCCCCCGTATCCCAAACAAGAGAGAGATCAGGGTGTGTGGGGGCGCGAGGACCCCCCCGTATCCCAAACAAGAGAGAGAGAGAGATCAGGGTGTGTGGGGGCATGAGGACCCCCCCGTATCCCAAACAAGAGAGAGATCAGGATGTGTGGGGGCGCGAGGACCCCCCCGTATCCCAAACAAGAGAGAGAGAGATCAGGGTGTGTGGGGGCGCGAGGACCCCCCCGTATCCCAAACAAGAGAGAGATCAGGGTGTGTGGGGGCACGAGGACCCCCCAGTATCCCAAACAAGAGAGAGATCAGGATGTGTGGGGGCGCGAGGACCCCCCCGTATCCCAAACAAGAGAGAGATCAGGGTGTGTGGGGGCGCGAGGACCCCCCGTATCCCAAACAAGAGAGAGAGAGATCAGGGTGTGTGGGGGCACGAGGACCCCCCCGTATCCCAAACAAGAGAGAGATCAGGGTGTGTGGGGGCACGAGGACCCCCCCGTATCCCAAACAAGAGAGAGATCAGGATGTGTGGGGGCGCGAGGACCCCCCCGTATCCCAAACAAGAGAGAGAGAGATCAGGGTGTGTGGGGGCGCGAGGACACCCCCGTATCCAAAACAAGAGAGAGATCAGGATGTGTGGGGGCGCGAGGACCCCCCCGTATCCCAAACAAGAGAGAGAGAGAGATCAGGGTGTGTGGGGGCGCGAGGACCCCCCCGTATCCCAAACAAGAGAGAGAGATCAGGGTGTGTGGGGGAGCGAGGACCCCCCCGTATCCCAAACAAGAGAGAGAGAGATCAGGGTGTGTGGGGGCGCGAGGACCCCCCGGTATCCCAAACAAGAGAGAGATCAGGATGTGTGGGGGCGCGAAGACCCCCCCGTATCCCAAACAAGAGAGAGATCAGGGTGTGTGGGGGCGCGAGGACCCCCCCGTATCCCAAACAAGAGAGAGAGATCAGGGTGTGTGGGGGCGCGAGGACCCCCCGTATCCCAAACAAGAGAGAGAGAGATCAGGGTGTGTGGGGGCGCGAGGACCCCCCCGTATCCCAAACAAGAGAGAGAGAGATCAGGGTGTGTGGGGGCGGGAGGACCCCCCGTATCCCAAACAAGAGAGAGATCAGGGTGTGTGGGGGCGCGAGGACCCCCCGTATCCCAAACAAGAGAGAGATCAGGGTGTGTGGGGGAGCGTGGGGGAGCGAGGACCCCCCGTATCCCAAACAAGAGAGAGAGATCAGGATGTGTGGGGGCGCAAGGACCCCCCCGTATCCCAAACAAGAGAGAGATCAGGGTGTGTGGGGGAGCGAGGACCCCCCGTATCCCAAACAAGAGAGAGATCAGGGTGTGTGGGGGAGCGAGGACCCCCCGTATCCCAAACAAGAGAGAGAGATCAGGATGTGTGGGGGCGCAAGGACCCCCCCGTATCCCAAACAAGAGAGAGATCAGGGTGTGTGGGGGTGGGAGGACCCCCCCGTATCCCAAACAAGAGAGAGATCAGGGTGTGTGGGGGCGCGAGGACCCCCAGTATCCCAAACAAGAGAGAGATCAGGGTGTGTGGGGGCGGGAGGACCCCCCCGTATCCCAAACAAGAGAGAGATCAGGGTGTGTGGGGGCGCGAGGACCCCCCCGTATCCCAAACAAGAGAGAGATCAGGGTGTGTGGGGGCGCGAGGACCCCCCCGTATCCCAAACAAGAGAGAGATCAGGGTGTGTGGGGGCGCGAGGACCCCCCCGTATCCCAAACAAGAGAGAGATCAGAGTGTGTGGGGGCGCGAGAACCCCCCGTATCCCAAACAAGAGAGAGATCAGGGTGGTGGGGGCGCGAGGACCCCCCCGTATCCCAAACAAGAGAGAGAGATCAGGGTGTGTGGGGGCGCGAGGACCCCCCCGTATCACAAAGATGAGAGATCAGGGTGTGTGGGGGCGCGAGGACCCCTCCGTATCCCAAACAAGAGAGAGATCAGGATGTGTGGGGGCGCGAGGACCCCCCCGTATCCCAAACAAGAGAGAGATCAGGGTGTGTGGGGGAGCGAGGACCCCCCCGTATCCCAAACAAGAGAGAGATCAGGGTGAGTGGGGGCGCAAGGACCCCCCCGTATCCCAAACAAGAGAGAGATCAGGATGTGTGGGGGCGCGAGGACCCCCCCGTATCCCAAACAACAGAGAGAGATCAGGGTGTGTGGGGGCGCGAGGACCCCCCCGTATCCCAAACAAGAGAGAGAGATCAGGGTGTGTGGGGGAGCGAGGACCCCCCCGTATCCCAAACAAGAGAGAGATCAGGGTGTGTGGGGGAGCGAGGACCCCCCCGTATCCCAAACAAGAGAGAGATCAGGGTGTGTGGGGGCGGGAGGACCCCCCGTATCCCAAACAAGAGAGAGATCAGTGTGTGTGGGGGCGCGAGGACCCCCCCCCCCCGTATCCCAAACAAGAGAGAGATCAGGGTGTGTGGGGGAGCGTGGGGGAGCGAGGACCCCCCGTATCCCAAACAAGAGAGAGAGATCAGGATGTGTGGGGGCGCAAGGACCCCCCCGTATCCCAAACAAGAGAGAGATCAGGGTGTGTGGGGGAGCGAGGACCCCCCGTATCCCAAACAAGAGAGAGATCAGGGTGTGTGGGGGAGCGAGGACCCCCCGTATCCCAAACAAGAGAGAGAGATCAGGATGTGTGGGGGCGCAAGGACCCCCCCGTATCCCAAACAAGAGAGAGATCAGGGTGTGTGGGGGTGGGAGGACCCCCCCGTATCCCAAACAAGAGAGAGATCAGGGTGTGTGGGGGCGCGAGGACCCCCAGTATCCCAAACAAGAGAGAGATCAGGGTGTGTGGGGGCGGGAGGACCCCCCCGTATCCCAAACAAGAGAGAGATCAGGGTGTGTGGGGGCGCGAGGACCCCCCCGTATCCCAAACAAGAGAGAGATCAGGGTGTGTGGGGGCGCGAGGACCCCCCCGTATCCCAAACAAGAGAGAGATCAGGGTGTGTGGGGGCGCGAGGACCCCCCCGTATCCCAAACAAGAGAGAGATCAGAGTGTGTGGGGGCGCGAGAACCCCCCGTATCCCAAACAAGAGAGAGATCAGGGTGGTGGGGGCGCGAGGACCCCCCCGTATCCCAAACAAGAGAGAGAGATCAGGGTGTGTGGGGGCGCGAGGACCCCCCCGTATCACAAAGATGAGAGATCAGGGTGTGTGGGGGCGCGAGGACCCCTCCGTATCCCAAACAAGAGAGAGATCAGGATGTGTGGGGGCGCGAGGACCCCCCCGTATCCCAAACAAGAGAGAGATCAGGGTGTGTGGGGGAGCGAGGACCCCCCCGTATCCCAAACAAGAGAGAGATCAGGGTGAGTGGGGGCGCAAGGACCCCCCCGTATCCCAAACAAGAGAGAGATCAGGATGTGTGGGGGCGCGAGGACCCCCCCGTATCCCAAACAACAGAGAGAGATCAGGGTGTGTGGGGGCGCGAGGACCCCCCCGTATCCCAAACAAGAGAGAGAGATCAGGGTGTGTGGGGGAGCGAGGACCCCCCCGTATCCCAAACAAGAGAGAGATCAGGGTGTGTGGGGGAGCGAGGACCCCCCCGTATCCCAAACAAGAGAGAGATCAGGGTGTGTGGGGGCGGGAGGACCCCCCGTATCCCAAACAAGAGAGAGATCAGTGTGTGTGGGGGCGCGAGGACCCCCCCCCCCGTATCCCAAACAAGAGAGAGAGATCAGGGTGTATGGGGGCGCGAGGACCCCCCCGTATCTCAAAGAAGAGAGAGATCAGGGTGTGTGGGGGCGCGAGGACCCCCCCATATCCCAAACAAGAGAGAGATCAGGGTGTGTGGGAGCGAGGACCCCCCCGTATCCCAAACAAGAGAGAGATCAGGATGGGTGGGGGCGCGAGGACCCCCCCGTATCCCAAACAAGAGAGAGATCAGGGTGTGTGGGGGCGCGAGGACCCCCCCGTATCCCAAACAAGAGAGAGAGATCAGGGTGTGTGGGGGCGCGAGGACCCCCCCGGATCCCAAACAAGAGAGAGATCAGGGTGTGTGGGGGCGCGAGGACCCCCCGTATCACAAACAAGAGAGAGAGATCAGGATGTGTGGGGGAGCGAGGACCCCCCGTATCCCAAACAAGAGAGAGATCAGGGTGTGTGGGGGAGCGAGGACCCCCCGTATCCCAAACAAGAGAGAGATCAGGGTGTGTGGGGGAGCGAGGACCCCCCCCCCCGTATCCCAAACAAGAGAGAGATCAGGGTGTGTGGGGGCGCGAGGACCCCCCGTATCCCAAACAAGAGAGAGATCAGGGTGTGTGGGGGCACGAGGACCCCCCCGTATCCCAAACAAGAGAGAGATCAGGGTGTGTGGGAGCGCGAGGACCCCCCCGTATCCCAAACAAGAGAGAGATCAGGGTGTGTGGGGGAGCGAGGACCCCCCCGTATCCCAAACAAGAGAGAGATCAGGGTGTGTGGGGGCGCGAGGACCCCCCCGTATCCCAAACAAGAGAAAGATCAGGGTGTGTGGGGGAGGGAGGACCCCCCCGTATCCCAAACAAGAGAGAGATCAGGGTGTGTGGGGGCGCGAGGACCCCCCCCCCCGTATCCCAAACAAGAGAGAGATCAGGGTGTGTGGGGGCGGGAGGACCCCCCCATATCCCAAACAAGAGAGAGATCAGGGTGTGTGGGGGCGCGAGGACCCCCCGTATCCCAAACAAGAGAGAGATCAGGGTGTGTGGGGGAGCGAGGACCCCCCGTATCCCAAACAAGAGAGAGATCAGGATGTGTGGGGGCGCGAGGACCCCCCCGTATCCCAAACAAGAGAGAGATCAGGGTGTGTGGGGGCGCGAGGACCCCCCCGTATCCCAAACAAGAGAGAGATCAGGGTGTGTGGGGGCGCGAGGACCCCGCCGTATCCCAAACAAGAGAGAGATCAGGGTGTGTGGGGGAGCGAGGACCCCCCCGTATCCCAAACAAGAGAGAGATCAGGGTGTGTGGGGGCGCGAGGACCCCCCCGTATCCCAAACAAGAGAGAGAGATCAGGGTGTGTGGGGGCGCGAGGACCCCCCGTATCCCAAACAAGAGAGAGAGAGATCAGGGTGTGTGGGGGCGCGAGGACCCCCCCGTATCCCAAACAAGAGAGAGAGAGATCAGGGTGTGTGGGGGCGGGAGGACCCCCCGTATCCCAAACAAGAGAGAGATCAGGGTGTGTGGGGGCGCGAGGACCCCCCGTATCCCAAACAAGAGAGAGATCAGGGTGTGTGGGGGAGCGTGGGGGAGCGAGGACCCCCCGTATCCCAAACAAGAGAGAGAGATCAGGATGTGTGGGGGCGCAAGGACCCCCCCGTATCCCAAACAAGAGAGAGATCAGGGTGTGTGGGGGAGCGAGGACCCCCCGTATCCCAAACAAGAGAGAGATCAGGGTGTGTGGGGGAGCGAGGACCCCCCGTATCCCAAACAAGAGAGAGAGATCAGGATGTGTGGGGGCGCAAGGACCCCCCCGTATCCCAAACAAGAGAGAGATCAGGGTGTGTGGGGGTGGGAGGACCCCCCCGTATCCCAAACAAGAGAGAGATCAGGGTGTGTGGGGGCGCGAGGACCCCCAGTATCCCAAACAAGAGAGAGATCAGGGTGTGTGGGGGCGGGAGGACCCCCCCGTATCCCAAACAAGAGAGAGATCAGGGTGTGTGGGGGCGCGAGGACCCCCCCGTATCCCAAACAAGAGAGAGATCAGGGTGTGTGGGGGCGCGAGGACCCCCCCGTATCCCAAACAAGAGAGAGATCAGGGTGTGTGGGGGCGCGAGGACCCCCCCGTATCCCAAACAAGAGAGAGATCAGAGTGTGTGGGGGCGCGAGAACCCCCCGTATCCCAAACAAGAGAGAGATCAGGGTGGTGGGGGCGCGAGGACCCCCCCGTATCCCAAACAAGAGAGAGAGATCAGGGTGTGTGGGGGCGCGAGGACCCCCCCGTATCACAAAGATGAGAGATCAGGGTGTGTGGGGGCGCGAGGACCCCTCCGTATCCCAAACAAGAGAGAGATCAGGATGTGTGGGGGCGCGAGGACCCCCCCGTATCCCAAACAAGAGAGAGATCAGGGTGTGTGGGGGAGCGAGGACCCCCCGTATCCCAAACAAGAGAGAGATCAGGGTGAGTGGGGGCGCAAGGACCCCCCCGTATCCCAAACAAGAGAGAGATCAGGATGTGTGGGGGCGCGAGGACCCCCCCGTATCCCAAACAACAGAGAGAGATCAGGGTGTGTGGGGGCGCGAGGACCCCCCCGTATCCCAAACAAGAGAGAGAGATCAGGGTGTGTGGGGGAGCGAGGACCCCCCCGTATCCCAAACAAGAGAGAGATCAGGGTGTGTGGGGGAGCGAGGACCCCCCCGTATCCCAAACAAGAGAGAGATCAGGGTGTGTGGGGGCGGGAGGACCCCCCGTATCCCAAACAAGAGAGAGATCAGTGTGTGTGGGGGCGCGAGGACCCCCCCCCCCCGTATCCCAAACAAGAGAGAGAGATCAGGGTGTATGGGGGCGCGAGGACCCCCCCGTATCTCAAAGAAGAGAGAGATCAGGGTGTGTGGGGGCGCGAGGACCCCCCCATATCCCAAACAAGAGAGAGATCAGGGTGTGTGGGAGCGAGGACCCCCCCGTATCCCAAACAAGAGAGAGATCAGGATGGGTGGGGGCGCGAGGACCCCCCCGTATCCCAAACAAGAGAGAGATCAGGGTGTGTGGGGGCGCGAGGACCCCCCCGTATCCCAAACAAGAGAGAGAGATCAGGGTGTGTGGGGGCGCGAGGACCCCCCCGGATCCCAAACAAGAGAGAGATCAGGGTGTGTGGGGGCGCGAGGACCCCCCGTATCACAAACAAGAGAGAGAGATCAGGATGTGTGGGGGAGCGAGGACCCCCCGTATCCCAAACAAGAGAGAGATCAGGGTGTGTGGGGGAGCGAGGACCCCCCGTATCCCAAACAAGAGAGAGATCAGGGTGTGTGGGGGAGCGAGGACCCCCCCCCCCGTATCCCAAACAAGAGAGAGATCAGGGTGTGTGGGGGCGCGAGGACCCCCCGTATCCCAAACAAGAGAGAGATCAGGGTGTGTGGGGGCACGAGGACCCCCCCGTATCCCAAACAAGAGAGAGATCAGGGTGTGTGGGAGCGCGAGGACCCCCCCGTATCCCAAACAAGAGAGAGATCAGGGTGTGTGGGGGAGCGAGGACCCCCCCGTATCCCAAACAAGAGAGAGATCAGGGTGTGTGGGGGCGCGAGGACCCCCCCGTATCCCAAACAAGAGAAAGATCAGGGTGTGTGGGGGAGGGAGGACCCCCCCGTATCCCAAACAAGAGAGAGATCAGGGTGTGTGGGGGCGCGAGGACCCCCCCCCCCCCGTATCCCAAACAAGAGAGAGATCAGGGTGTGTGGGGGCGGGAGGACCCCCCCATATCCCAAACAAGAGAGAGATCAGGGTGTGTGGGGGCGCGAGGACCCCCCGTATCCCAAACAAGAGAGAGATCAGGGTGTGTGGGGGAGCGAGGACCCCCCGTATCCCAAACAAGAGAGAGATCAGGATGTGTGGGGGCGCGAGGACCCCCCCGTATCCCAAACAAGAGAGAGATCAGGGTGTGTGGGGGCGCGAGGACCCCCCCGTATCCCAAACAAGAGAGAGATCAGGGTGTGTGGGGGCGCGAGGACCCCGCCGTATCCCAAACAAGAGAGAGATCAGGGTGTGTGGGGGAGCGAGGACCCCCCCGTATCCCAAACAAGAGAGAGATCAGGGTGTGTGGGGGCGCGAGGACCCCCCCGTATCCCAAACAAGAGAGAGATCAGGGTGTGTGGGGGAGGGAGGACCCCCCCGTATCCCAAACAAGAGAGAGATCAGGGTGTGTGGGGGCGCGAGGACCCCCCCCCCCCCCCGTATCCCAAACAAGAGAGAGATCAGGGTGTGTGGGGGCGGGAGGACCCCCCCATATCCCAAACAAGAGAGAGATCAGGGTGTGTGGGGGCACGAGGACCCCCCCGTATCCCAAACAAGAGAGAGAACAGGGTGTGTGGGGGAGCGAGGACCCCCCGTATCCCAAACAAGAGAGAGATCAGGATGTGTGGGGGCGCGAGGACCCCCCCGTATCCCAAACAAGAGAGAGATCAGGGTGTGTGGGGGCGCGAGGACCCCCCCGTATCCCAAACAAGAGAGATCAGGGTGTGTGGGGGAGCGAGGACCCCCCGTATCCCAAACAAGAGAGAGATCAGGGTGTGTGGGGGCGCGAGGACCCCCCGTATCCCAAACAAGAGAGAGATCAGGGTGTGTGGGGGAGCGAGGACCCCCCGTATCCCAAACAAGAGAGAGATCAGGGTGTGTGGGGGCGCGAGGACCCCCCCGTATCCCAAACAAGAGAGAGAGAGAGATCAGGGTGTGTGGGGGCATGAGGACCCCCCCGTATCCCAAACAAGAGAGAGATCAGGATGTGTGGGGGCGCGAGGACCCCCCCGTATCCCAAACAAGAGAGAGAGAGATCAGGGTGTGTGGGGGCGCGAGGACCCCCCCGTATCCCAAACAAGAGAGAGATCAGGGTGTGTGGGGGCACGAGGACCCCCCAGTATCACAAACAAGAGAGAGATCAGGATGTGTGGGGGCGCGAGGACCCCCCCGTATCCCAAACAAGAGAGAGATCAGGGTGTGTGGGGGCGCGAGGACCCCCCGTATCCCAAACAAGAGAGAGAGAGATCAGGGTGTGTGGGGGCACGAGGACCCCCCCGTATCCCAAACAAGAGAGAGATCAGGGTGTGTGGGGGCACGAGGACCCCCCCGTATCCCAAACAAGAGAGAGATCAGGATGTGTGGGGGCGCGAGGACCCCCCCGTATCCCAAACAAGAGAGAGAGAGATCAGGGTGTGTGGGGGCGCGAGGACCCCCCCGTATCCAAAACAAGAGAGAGATCAGGATGTGTGGGGGCGCGAGGACCCCCCCGTATCCCAAACAAGAGAGAGAGAGAGATCAGGGTGTGTGGGGGCGCGAGGACCCCCCCGTATCCCAAACAAGAGAGAGAGATCAGGGTGTGTGGGGGAGCGAGGACCCCCCCGTATCCCAAACAAGAGAGAGAGAGATCAGGGTGTGTGGGGGCGCGAGGACCCCCCGGTATCCCAAACAAGAGAGAGATCAGGATGTGTGGGGGCGCGAAGACCCCCCCGTATCCCAAACAAGAGAGAGATCAGGGTGTGTGGGGGCGCGAGGACCCCCCCGTATCCCAAACAAGAGAGAGAGATCAGGGTGTGTGGGGGCGCGAGGACCCCCCGTATCCCAAACAAGAGAGAGAGAGATCAGGGTGTGTGGGGGCGCGAGGACCCCCCCGTATCCCAAACAAGAGAGAGAGAGATCAGGGTGTGTGGGGGCGGGAGGACCCCCCGTATCCCAAACAAGAGAGAGATCAGGGTGTGTGGGGGCGCGAGGACCCCCCGTATCCCAAACAAGAGAGAGATCAGGGTGTGTGGGGGAGCGAGGACCCCCCGTATCCCAAACAAGAGAGAGAGATCAGGATGTGTGGGGGCGCGAGGACCCCCCCGTATCCCAAACAAGAGAGAGATCAGGGTGTGTGGGGGCGCAAGGACCCCCCCGTATCCCAAACAAGAGAGAGATCAGGGTGTGTGGGGGAGCGAGGACCCCCCGTATCCCAAACAAGAGAGAGATCAGGGTGTGTGGGGGAGCGAGGACCCCCCGTATCCCAAACAAGAGAGAGAGATCAGGATGTGTGGGGGCGCAAGGACCCCCCCGTATCCCAAACAAGAGAGAGATCAGGGTGTGTGGGGGTGGGAGGACCCCCCGTATCCCAAACAAGAGAGAGATCAGGGTGTGTGGGGGCGCGAGGACCCCCAGTATCCCAAACAAGAGAGAGATCAGGGTGTGTGGGGGCGGGAGGACCCCCCCGTATCCCAAACAAGAGAGAGATCAGGGTGTGTGGGGGCGCGAGGACCCCCCCGTATCCCAAACAAGAGAGAGATCAGGGTGTGTGGGGGCGCGAGGACCCCCCCGTATCCCAAACAAGAGAGAGATCAGGGTGTGTGGGGGCGCGAGGACCCCCCCGTATCCCAAACAAGAGAGAGATCAGAGTGTGTGGGGGCGCGAGAACCCCCCGTATCCCAAACAAGAGAGAGATCAGGGTGGTGGGGGCGCGAGGACCCCCCCGTATCCCAAACAAGAGAGAGAGATCAGGGTGTGTGGGGGCGCGAGGACCCCCCCGTATCACAAAGATGAGAGATCAGGGTGTGTGGGGGCGCGAGGACCCCTCCGTATCCCAAACAAGAGAGAGATCAGGATGTGTGGGGGCGCGAGGACCCCCCCGTATCCCAAACAAGAGAGAGATCAGGGTGTGTGGGGGAGCGAGGACCCCCCCGTATCCCAAACAAGAGAGAGATCAGGGTGAGTGGGGGCGCAAGGACCCCCCCGTATCCCAAACAAGAGAGAGATCAGGATGTGTGGGGGCGCGAGGACCCCCCCGTATCCCAAACAACAGAGAGAGATCAGGGTGTGTGGGGGCGCGAGGACCCCCCCGTATCCCAAACAAGAGAGAGAGATCAGGGTGTGTGGGGGAGCGAGGACCCCCCCGTATCCCAAACAAGAGAGAGATCAGGGTGTGTGGGGGAGCGAGGACCCCCCCGTATCCCAAACAAGAGAGAGATCAGGGTGTGTGGGGGCGGGAGGACCCCCCGTATCCCAAACAAGAGAGAGATCAGTGTGTGTGGGGGCGCGAGGACCCCCCCCCCCCGTATCCCAAACAAGAGAGAGAGATCAGGGTGTATGGGGGCGCGAGGACCCCCCCGTATCTCAAAGAAGAGAGAGATCAGGGTGTGTGGGGGCGCGAGGACCCCCCCATATCCCAAACAAGAGAGAGATCAGGGTGTGTGGGAGCGAGGACCCCCCCGTATCCCAAACAAGAGAGAGATCAGGATGGGTGGGGGCGCGAGGACCCCCCCGTATCCCAAACAAGAGAGAGATCAGGGTGTGTGGGGGCGCGAGGACCCCCCCGTATCCCAAACAAGAGAGAGAGATCAGGGTGTGTGGGGGCGCGAGGACCCCCCCGGATCCCAAACAAGAGAGAGATCAGGGTGTGTGGGGGCGCGAGGACCCCCCGTATCACAAACAAGAGAGAGAGATCAGGATGTGTGGGGGAGCGAGGACCCCCCGTATCCCAAACAAGAGAGAGATCAGGGTGTGTGGGGGAGCGAGGACCCCCCGTATCCCAAACAAGAGAGAGATCAGGGTGTGTGGGGGAGCGAGGACCCCCCCCCCGTATCCCAAACAAGAGAGAGATCAGGGTGTGTGGGGGCGCGAGGACCCCCCGAATCCCAAACAAGAGAGAGATCAGGGTGTGTGGGGGCACGAGGACCCCCCCGTATCCCAAACAAGAGAGAGATCAGGGTGTGTGGGAGCGCGAGGACCCCCCCGTATCCCAAACAAGAGAGAGATCAGGGTGTGTGGGGGAGCGAGGACCCCCCCGTATCCCAAACAAGAGAGAGATCAGGGTGTGTGGGGGCGCGAGGACCCCCCCGTATCCCAAACAAGAGAAAGATCAGGGTGTGTGGGGGAGGGAGGACCCCCCCGTATCCCAAACAAGAGAGAGATCAGGGTGTGTGGGGGCGCGAGGACCCCCCCCCCCGTATCCCAAACAAGAGAGAGATCAGGGTGTGTGGGGGCGGGAGGACCCCCCCATATCCCAAACAAGAGAGAGATCAGGGTGTGTGGGGGCGCGAGGACCCCCCGTATCCCAAACAAGAGAGAGATCAGGGTGTGTGGGGGAGCGAGGACCCCCCGTATCCCAAACAAGAGAGAGATCAGGATGTGTGGGGGCGCGAGGACCCCCCCGTATCCCAAACAAGAGAGAGATCAGGGTGTGTGGGGGCGCGAGGACCCCCCCGTATCCCAAACAAGAGAGAGATCAGGGTGTGTGGGGGCGCGAGGACCCCCCCGTATCCCAAACAAGAGAGAGATCAGGGTGTGTGGGGGCGCGAGGACCCCCCCGTATCCCAAACAAGAGAGAGATCAGGGTGTGTGGGGGAGGGAGGACCCCCCCGTATCCCAAACAAGAGAGAGATCAGGGTGTGTGGGGGCGCGAGGACCCCCCCCCCCCCCCCGTATCCCAAACAAGAGAGAGATCAGGGTGTGTGGGGGCGGGAGGACCCCCCCATATCCCAAACAAGAGAGAGATCAGGGTGTGTGGGGGCACGAGGACCCCCCCGTATCCCAAACAAGAGAGAGAACAGGGTGTGTGGGGGAGCGAGGACCCCCCGTATCCCAAACAAGAGAGAGATCAGGATGTGTGGGGGCGCGAGGACCCCCCCGTATCCCAAACAAGAGAGAGATCAGGGTGTGTGGGGGCGCGAGGACCCCCCCGTATCCCAAACAAGAGAGATCAGGGTGTGTGGGGGAGCGAGGACCCCCCGTATCCCAAACAAGAGAGAGATCAGGGTGTGTGGGGGCGCGAGGACCCCCCGTATCCCAAACAAGAGAGAGATCAGGGTGTGTGGGGGCGCGAGGACCCCCCGTATCCCAAACAAGAGAGAGATCAGGGTGTGTGGGGGAACGAGGACACCCCCGTATCCCAAACAAGAGAGAGATCAGGATGTGTGGGGGAGCGAGTACACCCCGTATCCCAAACAAGAGAGAGAGATCAGGGTGTGTGGGGGAGTGAGGACCCCCCGTATCCCAAACAAGAGAGAGATCAGGATGTGTGGGGGAGCGAGTACACCCCGTATCCCAAACAAGAGAGAGAGATCAGGGTGTGTGGGGGAACGAGGACCCCCCCGTATCCCAAACAAGAGAGAGATCAGGGTGTGTGGGGGAGCGAGGACTCCCCCGTATCCCAAACAAGAGAGAGATCAGGGTGTGTGGGGGCGCGAGGACCCCCCCGTATCCCAAACAAGAGAGAGATCAGGGTGTGTGGGGGAGCGAGGAGTCCCCCGTATCCCAAACAAGAGAGAGATCAGGGTGTGTGGGGGCGCGAGGACCCCCCCGTATCCCAAACAAGAGAGAGATCAGGGTGTGTGGGGGCGCGAGGATCCCCCGTATCCAAAACAAGAGAGAGATCAGGATGTGTGGGGGCGCGAGGACCCCCCCGTAACCCAAACAAGAGAGAGATCAGGGTGTGTGGGGGAGGGAGGACCCCCCCGTATCCCAAACAAGAGAGAGATCAGGATGTGTGGGGGCGGGAGGACCCCCCGTATCCCAAACAAGAGAGAGATCAGGGTGTGTGGGGGAGCGAGGACTCCCCCGTATCCCAAACAAGAGAGAGATCAGGGTGTGTGGGGGCGCGATGACCCCCCCGTATCCAAAACAAGAGAGAGATCAGGGTGTGTGGGGGCGGGAGGACCCCCCCGTATCCCAAACAAGAGAGAGATCAGGGTGTGTGGGGGAGCGAGGACCCCCCCGTATCCCAAACAAGAGAGAGATCAGGGTGTGTGGGGGAGCGAGGACCCCCCGTATCCAAAACAAGAGAGAGATCAGGGTGTGTAGGGGCGGGAGGACCCCCCCGTATCCCAAACAAGAGAGAGATCAGGGTGTGTGGGGGCGCGAGGACCCCCCCGTATCCCAAACAAGAGAGAGATCAGGGTGTGTGGGGGCGCGAGGACCCCCCCGTATCCCAAACAAGAGAGAGATCAGGGTGTGTGGGGGCGCGAGGACCCCCCCGTATCCCAAACAAGAGAGAGATCAGGGTGTGTGGGGGCGTGAGGACCCCCCGTATCCCAAACAAGAGAGAGATCAGGATGTGTGGGGGCGGGAGGACCCCCCGTATCCCAAACAAGAGAGAGATCAGGGTGTGTGGGGGAGCGAGGACTCCCCCGTATCCCAAACAAGAGAGAGATCAGGGTGTGTGGGGGCGCGAGGACCCCCCCGTATCCAAAACAAGAGAGAGATCAGGGTGTGTGGGGGCGGGAGGACCCCCCCGTATCCCAAACAAGAGAGAGATCAGGGTGTGTGGGGGAGCGAGGACCCCCCCGTATCCCAAACAAGAGAGAAATCAGGGTGTGTGGGGGAGCGAGGACCCCCCGTATCCCAAACAAGAGAGAGAGATCAGGATGTGTGGGGGAGCGAGGACCCCCCCGTATCCCAAACAAGAGAGAGATCAGGGTGTGTGGGGGCGGGAGGACCCCCCCGTATCCCAAACAAGAGAGAGATCAGGGTGTGTGGGGGCGCGAGGACCCCCCCATATCCCAAACAAGAGAGAGATCAGGGTGTGTGGGGGAGCGAGGACCCCCCCGTATCCCAAACAAGAGAGAGATCAGGGTGTGTGGGGGCGGGAGGACCCCCCCGTATCCCAAACAAGAGAGAGATCAGGGTGTGTGGGGGCGCGAGGACCCCCCCGTATCCCAAACAAGAGAGAGATCAGGGTGTGTGGGGGCGCGAGGACCCCCCGTATCCCAAACAAGAGAGAGATCAGGGTGTGTGGGGGCGCGAGGACCCCCCCGTATCCAAAACAAGAGAGAGATCAGGGTGTGTGGGGGCGTGAGGACCCCCCGTATCCCAAACAAGAGAGAGATCAGGATGTGTGGGGGAGCGAGGACCCCCCCGTATCCCAAACAAGAGAGAGATCAGGGTGTGTGGGGGAGCGAGGACCCCCCCGTATCCCAAACAAGGAAGAGATCAGGGTGTGTGGGGGAGCGAGGACCCCCCCGTATCCCAAACAAGAGAGAGATCAGGGTGTGTGGGGGCGCGAGGACCCCCCGTATCCCAAACAAGAGAGAGATCAGGGTGTGTGGGGGCGCGAGGACCCCCCGTATCCCAAACAAGAGAGAGATCAGGGTGTGTGAGGGAGCGAGGACCCCCCCGTATCCCAAACAAGAGAGAGATCAGGGTGTGTGGGGGCGCGAGGACCCCCCCGTATCCCAAACAAGAGAGAGATCAGGGTGTGTGGGGGAGCGAGGACCCCCCCGTATCCCAAACAAGAGAGAGATCAGGGTGTGTGGGGGCGCGAGGACCCCCCGTATCCCAAACAAGAGAGAGATCAGGATGTGTGGGGGCGCGAGGACCCCCCCGTATCCCAAACAAGAGAGAGATCAGGATGTGTGGGGGCGCGAGGACCCCCCCCCCGTATCCCAAACAAGAGAGATCAGGGTGTGTGGGGGCGCGAGGACCCCCCCCCCGTATCCCAAACAAGAGAGAGATCAGGGTGTGTGGGGGAGCGAGGACCCCCCCGTATCCCAAACAAGAGAGAGATCAGGGTGTGTGGGGGCGCGAGGACCCCCCCGTATCCCAAACAAGAGAGAGATCAGGGTGTGTGGGGGCGCGAGGACCCCCCCGTATCCCAAACAAGAGAGAGATCAGGGTGTGTGGGGGAGCGAGGACCCCCCCGTATCCCAAACAAGAGAGAGATCAGTGTGTGTGGGGGCGCGAGGACCCCCCCGTATCCAAACAAGAGAGAGATCAGGGTGTGTGGGGGAGCGAGAAACCCCCCGTATCCCAAACAAGAGAGAGATCAGGGTGTGTGGGGGAGCGAGGACCCCCCCGTATCCCAAACAAGAGAGAGATCAGGGTGTGTGGGGGAGCGAGAAACCCCCCGTATCCCAAACAAGAGAGAGATCAGGGTGTGTGGGGGAGCGAGGACCCCCCCGTATCCCAAACAAGAGAGAGATCAGTGTGTGTGGGGGCGCGAGGACCCCCCCGTATCCAAACAAGAGAGAGATCAGGGTGTGTGGGGGAGCGAGGACCCCCCCGTATCCCAAACAAGAGAGTGATCAGGATGTGAGGGGGAGCGAGGACCCCCCCGTATTCCAAACAAGAGAGAGATCAGGGTGTGTGGGGGCGCGAGGACTCCCCGTATCCCAAAGAAGAGAGAGATCAGGGTGTGTGGGGGCGCGAGGACCCCCCGTATCCCAAACAATAGAGAGATCAGGGTGTGTGGGGGCGCGAGGACCCCCCCGTATCCCAGACAAGAGAGAGATCAGGGTGTGTGGGGGAGCGAGGACCCCTCCGTATCCCAAACAAGAGAGAGATCAGGGTGTGTGGGGGCGCGAGGACCCCCCCGTATTCCAAACAAGAGAGAGATCAGGGTGTGTGGGGGAGTGAGGACCCCCCGTATCCCAAACAAGAGAGAGATCAGGGTGTGTGGGGGCGCAAGGACCCCCCCGTATCCCAAACAAGAGAGAGATCAGGGTGTGTGGGGGCGCAAGGACCCCCCCGTATCCCAAACAAGAGAGAGATCAGGGTGTGTGGGGGCGCGAGGACTCCCCGTATCCCAAAGAAGAGAGAGATCAGGGTGTGTGGGGGCGCGAGGACCCCCCGTATCCCAAACAAGAGAGAGATCAGGGTGTGTGGGGGCGCGAGGACCCCCCCGTATCCCAGACAAGAGAGATATCAGGGTGTGTGGGGGAGCGAGGACCCCTCCGTATCCCAAACAAGAGAGAGATCAGGGTGTGTGGGGGCGCGAGGACCCCCCCGTATCCCAAACAAGAGAGAGATCAGGGTGTGTGGGGGAGTGAGGACCCCCCGTATCCCAAACAAGAGAGAGATCAGGGTGTGTGGGGGCGCAAGGACCCCCCCGTATCCCAAACAAGAGAGAGATCAGGGTGTGTGGGGGCGGGAGGACCCCCCGTATCCCAAACAAGAGAGAGATCAGTGTGTGTGGGGGCGCGAGGACCCCCCCCCCCGTATCCCAAACAAGAGAGAGAGATCAGGGTGTATGGGGGCGCGAGGACCCCCCCGTATCTCAAAGAAGAGAGAGATCAGGGTGTGTGGGGGCGCGAGGACCCCCCCATATCCCAAACAAGAGAGAGATCAGGGTGTGTGGGAGCGAGGACCCCCCCGTATCCCAAACAAGAGAGAGATCAGGATGGGTGGGGGCGCGAGGACCCCCCCGTATCCCAAACAAGAGAGAGATCAGGGTGTGTGGGGGCGCGAGGACCCCCCCGTATCCCAAATAAGAGAGAGAGATCAGGGTGTGTGGGGGCGCGAGGACCCCCCCGGATCCCAAACAAGAGAGAGATCAGGGTGTGTGGGGGCGCGAGGACCCCCCGTATCACAAACAAGAGAGACAGATCAGGATGTGTGGGGGAGCGAGGACCCCCCGTATCCCAAACAAGAGAGAGATCAGTGTGTGTGGGGGCGCGAGGACCCCCCCGTATCCCAAACAAGAGAGAGATCAGGGTGTGTGGGGGAGCGAGGACCCCCCCCGTATCCCAAACAAGAGAGAGATCAGGGTGTGTGGGGGAGCGAGGACCCCCCGTATCCCAAACAAGAGAGAGATCAGGGTGTGTGGGGGCACGAGGACCCCCCCGTATCCCAAACAAGAGAGAGATCAGGGTGTGTGGGGGCGCGAGGACCCCCCCGTATCCCAAACAAGAGAGAGATCAGGGTGTGTGGGGGAGCGAGGACCCCCCCGTATCCCAAACAAGAGAGAGATCAGGGTGTGTGGGGGCGCGAGGACCCCCCCGTATCCCAAACAAGAGAAAGATCAGGGTGTGTGGGGGAGGGAGGACCCCCCCGTATCCCAAACAAGAGAGAGATCAGGGTGTGTGGGGGCGTGAGGACCCCCCCCCCCCCGTATCCCAAACAAGAGAGAGATCAGGGTGTGTGGGGGCGGGAGGACCCCCCCATATCCCAAACAAGAGAGAGATCAGGGTGTGTGGGGGCGCGAGGACCCCCCGTATCCCAAACAAGAGAGAGATCAGGGTGTGTGGGGGAGCGAGGACCCCCCGTATCCCAAACAAGAGAGAGATCAGGATGTGTGGGGGCACGAGGACCCCCCCGTATCCCAAACAAGAGAGAGATCAGGGTGTGTGGGGGCGCGAGGACCCCCCCGTATCCCAAACAAGAGAGAGATCAGGGTGTGTGGGGGAGCGAGGACCCCCCCGTATCCCAAACAAGAGAGAGATCAGGGTGTGTGGGGGCGCGAGGACCCCCCCGTATCCCAAACAAGAGAGAGATCAGGATGTGTGGGGGCGGGAGGACCCCCCGTATCCCAAACAAGAGAGAGATCAGGGTGTGTGGGGGAGCGAGGACTCCCCCGTATCCCAAACAAGAGAGAGATCAGGGTGTGTGGGGGCGCGATGACCCCCCCGTATCCAAAACAAGAGAGAGATCAGGGTGTGTGGGGGCGGGAGGACCCCCCCGTATCCCAAACAAGAGAGAGATCAGGGTGTGTGGGGGAGCGAGGACCCCCCCGTATCCCAAACAAGAGAGAGATCAGGGTGTGTGGGGGAGCGAGGACCCCCCGTATCCAAAACAAGAGAGAGATCAGGGTGTGTAGGGGCGGGAGGACCCCCCCGTATCCCAAACAAGAGAGAGATCAGGGTGTGTGGGGGCGCGAGGACCCCCCCGTATCCCAAACAAGAGAGAGATCAGGGTGTGTGGGGGCGCGAGGACCCCCCCGTATCCCAAACAAGAGAGAGATCAGGGTGTGTGGGGGCGCGAGGACCCCCCCGTATCCCAAACAAGAGAGAGATCAGGGTGTGTGGGGGCGTGAGGACCCCCCGTATCCCAAACAAGAGAGAGATCAGGATGTGTGGGGGCGGGAGGACCCCCCGTATCCCAAACAAGAGAGAGATCAGGGTGTGTGGGGGAGCGAGGACTCCCCCGTATCCCAAACAAGAGAGAGATCAGGGTGTGTGGGGGCGCGAGGACCCCCCCGTATCCAAAACAAGAGAGAGATCAGGGTGTGTGGGGGCGGGAGGACCCCCCCGTATCCCAAACAAGAGAGAGATCAGGGTGTGTGGGGGCGCGAGGACCCCCCCATATCCCAAACAAGAGAGAGATCAGGGTGTGTGGGGGAGCGAGGACCCCCCCGTATCCCAAACAAGAGAGAGATCAGGGTGTGTGGGGGCGGGAGGACCCCCCCGTATCCCAAACAAGAGAGAGATCAGGGTGTGTGGGGGCGCGAGGACCCCCCCGTATCCCAAACAAGAGAGAGATCAGGGTGTGTGGGGGCGCGAGGACCCCCCGTATCCCAAACAAGAGAGAGATCAGGGTGTGTGGGGGCGCGAGGACCCCCCCGTATCCAAAACAAGAGAGAGATCAGGGTGTGTGGGGGCGTGAGGACCCCCCGTATCCCAAACAAGAGAGAGATCAGGATGTGTGGGGGAGCGAGGACCCCCCCGTATCCCAAACAAGAGAGAGATCAGGGTGTGTGGGGGAGCGAGGACCCCCCCGTATCCCAAACAAGGAAGAGATCAGGGTGTGTGGGGGAGCGAGGACCCCCCCGTATCCCAAACAAGAGAGAGATCAGGGTGTGTGGGGGCGCGAGGACCCCCCGTATCCCAAACAAGAGAGAGATCAGGGTGTGTGGGGGCGCGAGGACCCCCCGTATCCCAAACAAGAGAGAGATCAGGGTGTGTGAGGGAGCGAGGACCCCCCCGTATCCCAAACAAGAGAGAGATCAGGGTGTGTGGGGGCGCGAGGACCCCCCCGTATCCCAAACAAGAGAGAGATCAGGGTGTGTGGGGGAGCGAGGACCCCCCCGTATCCCAAACAAGAGAGAGATCAGGGTGTGTGGGGGCGCGAGGACCCCCCGTATCCCAAACAAGAGAGAGATCAGGATGTGTGGGGGCGCGAGGACCCCCCCGTATCCCAAACAAGAGAGAGATCAGGATGTGTGGGGGCGCGAGGACCCCCCCCCCGTATCCCAAACAAGAGAGATCAGGGTGTGTGGGGGCGCGAGGACCCCCCCCCCGTATCCCAAACAAGAGAGAGATCAGGGTGTGTGGGGGAGCGAGGACCCCCCCGTATCCCAAACAAGAGAGAGATCAGGGTGTGTGGGGGCGCGAGGACCCCCCCGTATCCCAAACAAGAGAGAGATCAGGGTGTGTGGGGGCGCGAGGACCCCCCCGTATCCCAAACAAGAGAGAGATCAGGGTGTGTGGGGGAGCGAGGACCCCCCCGTATCCCAAACAAGAGAGAGATCAGTGTGTGTGGGGGCGCGAGGACCCCCCCGTATCCAAACAAGAGAGAGATCAGGGTGTGTGGGGGAGCGAGAAACCCCCCGTATCCCAAACAAGAGAGAGATCAGGGTGTGTGGGGGAGCGAGGACCCCCCCGTATCCCAAACAAGAGAGAGATCAGGGTGTGTGGGGGAGCGAGAAACCCCCCGTATCCCAAACAAGAGAGAGATCAGGGTGTGTGGGGGAGCGAGGACCCCCCCGTATCCCAAACAAGAGAGAGATCAGTGTGTGTGGGGGCGCGAGGACCCCCCCGTATCCAAACAAGAGAGAGATCAGGGTGTGTGGGGGAGCGAGGACCCCCCCGTATCCCAAACAAGAGAGTGATCAGGATGTGAGGGGGAGCGAGGACCCCCCCGTATCCCAAACAAGAGAGAGATCAGGGTGTGTGGGGGCGCGAGGACTCCCCGTATCCCAAAGAAGAGAGAGATCAGGGTGTGTGGGGGCGCGAGGACCCCCCGTATCCCAAACAATAGAGAGATCAGGGTGTGTGGGGGCGCGAGGACCCCCCCGTATCCCAGACAAGAGAGAGATCAGGGTGTGTGGGGGAGCGAGGACCCCTCCGTATCCCAAACAAGAGAGAGATCAGGGTGTGTGGGGGCGCGAGGACCCCCCCGTATTCCAAACAAGAGAGAGATCAGGGTGTGTGGGGGAGTGAGGACCCCCCGTATCCCAAACAAGAGAGAGATCAGGGTGTGTGGGGGCGCAAGGACCCCCCCGTATCCCAAACAAGAGAGAGATCAGGGTGTGTGGGGGCGCAAGGACCCCCCCGTATCCCAAACAAGAGAGAGATCAGGGTGTGTGGGGGCGCGAGGACTCCCCGTATCCCAAAGAAGAGAGAGATCAGGGTGTGTGGGGGCGCGAGGACCCCCCGTATCCCAAACAAGAGAGAGATCAGGGTGTGTGGGGGCGCGAGGACCCCCCCGTATCCCAGACAAGAGAGATATCAGGGTGTGTGGGGGAGCGAGGACCCCTCCGTATCCCAAACAAGAGAGAGATCAGGGTGTGTGGGGGCGCGAGGACCCCCCCGTATCCCAAACAAGAGAGAGATCAGGGTGTGTGGGGGAGTGAGGACCCCCCGTATCCCAAACAAGAGAGAGATCAGGGTGTGTGGGGGCGCAAGGACCCCCCCGTATCCCAAACAAGAGAGAGATCAGGGTGTGTGGGGGCGGGAGGACCCCCCGTATCCCAAACAAGAGAGAGATCAGTGTGTGTGGGGGCGCGAGGACCCCCCCCCCCGTATCCCAAACAAGAGAGAGAGATCAGGGTGTATGGGGGCGCGAGGACCCCCCCGTATCTCAAAGAAGAGAGAGATCAGGGTGTGTGGGGGCGCGAGGACCCCCCCATATCCCAAACAAGAGAGAGATCAGGGTGTGTGGGAGCGAGGACCCCCCCGTATCCCAAACAAGAGAGAGATCAGGATGGGTGGGGGCGCGAGGACCCCCCCGTATCCCAAACAAGAGAGAGATCAGGGTGTGTGGGGGCGCGAGGACCCCCCCGTATCCCAAATAAGAGAGAGAGATCAGGGTGTGTGGGGGCGCGAGGACCCCCCCGGATCCCAAACAAGAGAGAGATCAGGGTGTGTGGGGGCGCGAGGACCCCCCGTATCACAAACAAGAGAGACAGATCAGGATGTGTGGGGGAGCGAGGACCCCCCGTATCCCAAACAAGAGAGAGATCAGTGTGTGTGGGGGCGCGAGGACCCCCCCGTATCCCAAACAAGAGAGAGATCAGGGTGTGTGGGGGAGCGAGGACCCCCCCCGTATCCCAAACAAGAGAGAGATCAGGGTGTGTGGGGGAGCGAGGACCCCCCGTATCCCAAACAAGAGAGAGATCAGGGTGTGTGGGGGCACGAGGACCCCCCCGTATCCCAAACAAGAGAGAGATCAGGGTGTGTGGGGGCGCGAGGACCCCCCCGTATCCCAAACAAGAGAGAGATCAGGGTGTGTGGGGGAGCGAGGACCCCCCCGTATCCCAAACAAGAGAGAGATCAGGGTGTGTGGGGGCGCGAGGACCCCCCCGTATCCCAAACAAGAGAAAGATCAGGGTGTGTGGGGGAGGGAGGACCCCCCCGTATCCCAAACAAGAGAGAGATCAGGGTGTGTGGGGGCGTGAGGACCCCCCCCCCCCCGTATCCCAAACAAGAGAGAGATCAGGGTGTGTGGGGGCGGGAGGACCCCCCCATATCCCAAACAAGAGAGAGATCAGGGTGTGTGGGGGCGCGAGGACCCCCCGTATCCCAAACAAGAGAGAGATCAGGGTGTGTGGGGGAGCGAGGACCCCCCGTATCCCAAACAAGAGAGAGATCAGGATGTGTGGGGGCACGAGGACCCCCCCGTATCCCAAACAAGAGAGAGATCAGGGTGTGTGGGGGCGCGAGGACCCCCCCGTATCCCAAACAAGAGAGAGATCAGGGTGTGTGGGGGAGCGAGGACCCCCCCGTATCCCAAACAAGAGAGAGATCAGGGTGTGTGGGGGCGCGAGGACCCCCCCGTATCCCAAACAAGAGAGAGATCAGGGTGTGTGGGGGAGGGAGGACCCCCCCGTATCCCAAACAAGAGAGAGATCAGGGTGTGTGGGGGCACGAGGACCCCCCCCCCGTATCCCAAACAAGAGAGAGATCAGGGTGTGTGGGGGCGGGAGGACCCCCCCATATCCCAAACAAGAGAGAGATCAGGGTGTGTGGGGGCACGAGGACCCCCCCGTATCCCAAACAAGAGAGAGATCAGGATGTGTGGGGGCGGGAGGACCCCCCGTATCCCAAACAAGAGAGAGATCAGGGTGTGTGGGGGAGCGAGGACTCCCCCGTATCCCAAACAAGAGAGAGATCAGGGTGTGTGGGGGCGCGAGGACCCCCCCGTATCCCAAACAAGAGAGAGATCAGGGTGTGTGGGGGCGGGAGCACCCCCCCGTATCCCAAACAAGAGAGAGATCAGGGTGTGTGGGGGAGCGAGGACCCCCCCGTATCCCAAACAAGAGAGAGATCAGGGTGTGTGGGGGAGCGAGGACCCCCCGTATCCCAAACAAGAGAGAGAGATCAGGATGTGTGGGGGAGCGAGGACCCCCCCGTATCCCAAACAAGAGAGAGATCAGGGTGTGTGGGGGCGCGAGGACCCCCCCGTATCCCAAACAAGAGAGAGATCAGGGTGTGTGGGGGCGCGAGGACCCCCCCGTATCCCAAACAAGAGAGAGATCAGGGTGTGTGGGGGAGCGAGGACCCCCCCGTATCCCAAACAAGAGAGAGATCAGGGTGTGTGGGGGCGCGAGGACCCCCCCGTATCCCAAACAAGAGAGAGATCAGGGTGTGTGGGGGAGGGAGGACCCCCCCGTATCCCAAACAAGAGAGAGATCAGGGTGTGTGGGGGCACGAGGACCCCCCCCCCGTATCCCAAACAAGAGAGAGATCAGGGTGTGTGGGGGCGGGAGGACCCCCCCATATCCCAAACAAGAGAGAGATCAGGGTGTGTGGGGGCACGAGGACCCCCCCGTATCCCAAACAAGAGAGAGATCAGGATGTGTGGGGGCGGGAGCACCCCCCCGTATCCCAAACAAGAGAGAGATCAGGGTGTGTGGGGGAGCGAGGACCCCCCCGTATCCCAAACAAGAGAGAGATCAGGGTGTGTGGGGGCGTGAGGACCCCCCGTATCCCAAACAAGAGAGAGATCAGGATGTGTGGGGGAGCGAGGACCCCCCCGTATCCCAAACAAGAGAGAGATCAGGGTGTGTGGGGGAGCGAGGACCCCCCCGTATCCCAAACAAGGAAGAGATCAGGGTGTGTGGGGGAGCGAGGACCCCCCCGTATCCCAAACAAGAGAGAGATCAGGGTGTGTGGGGGCGCGAGGACCCCCCGTATCCCAAACAAGAGAGAGATCAGGGTGTGTGGGGGCGCGAGGACCCCCCGTATCCCAAACAAGAGAGAGATCAGGGTGTGTGAGGGAGCGAGGACCCCCCCGTATCCCAAACAAGAGAGAGATCAGGGTGTGTGGGGGCGCGAGGACCCCCCCGTATCCCAAACAAGAGAGAGATCAGGGTGTGTGGGGGAGCGAGGACCCCCCCGTATCCCAAACAAGAGAGAGATCAGGGTGTGTGGGGGCGCGAGGACCCCCCGTATCCCAAACAAGAGAGAGATCAGGATGTGTGGGGGCGCGAGGACCCCCCCGTATCCCAAACAAGAGAGAGATCAGGATGTGTGGGGGCGCGAGGACCCCCCCCCCGTATCCCAAACAAGAGAGATCAGGGTGTGTGGGGGCGCGAGGACCCCCCCCCCGTATCCCAAACAAGAGAGAGATCAGGGTGTGTGGGGGAGCGAGGACCCCCCCGTATCCCAAACAAGAGAGAGATCAGGGTGTGTGGGGGCGCGAGGACCCCCCCGTATCCCAAACAAGAGAGAGATCAGGGTGTGTGGGGGCGCGAGGACCCCCCCGTATCCCAAACAAGAGAGAGATCAGGGTGTGTGGGGGAGCGAGGACCCCCCCGTATCCCAAACAAGAGAGAGATCAGTGTGTGTGGGGGCGCGAGGACCCCCCCGTATCCAAACAAGAGAGAGATCAGGGTGTGTGGGGGAGCGAGAAACCCCCCGTATCCCAAACAAGAGAGAGATCAGGGTGTGTGGGGGAGCGAGGACCCCCCCGTATCCCAAACAAGAGAGAGATCAGGGTGTGTGGGGGAGCGAGAAACCCCCCGTATCCCAAACAAGAGAGAGATCAGGGTGTGTGGGGGAGCGAGGACCCCCCCGTATCCCAAACAAGAGAGAGATCAGTGTGTGTGGGGGCGCGAGGACCCCCCCGTATCCAAACAAGAGAGAGATCAGGGTGTGTGGGGGAGCGAGGACCCCCCCGTATCCCAAACAAGAGAGTGATCAGGATGTGAGGGGGAGCGAGGACCCCCCCGTATCCCAAACAAGAGAGAGATCAGGGTGTGTGGGGGCGCGAGGACTCCCCGTATCCCAAAGAAGAGAGAGATCAGGGTGTGTGGGGGCGCGAGGACCCCCCGTATCCCAAACAATAGAGAGATCAGGGTGTGTGGGGGCGCGAGGACCCCCCCGTATCCCAGACAAGAGAGAGATCAGGGTGTGTGGGGGAGCGAGGACCCCTCCGTATCCCAAACAAGAGAGAGATCAGGGTGTGTGGGGGCGCGAGGACCCCCCCGTATTCCAAACAAGAGAGAGATCAGGGTGTGTGGGGGAGTGAGGACCCCCCGTATCCCAAACAAGAGAGAGATCAGGGTGTGTGGGGGCGCAAGGACCCCCCCGTATCCCAAACAAGAGAGAGATCAGGGTGTGTGGGGGCGCAAGGACCCCCCCGTATCCCAAACAAGAGAGAGATCAGGGTGTGTGGGGGCGCGAGGACTCCCCGTATCCCAAAGAAGAGAGAGATCAGGGTGTGTGGGGGCGCGAGGACCCCCCGTATCCCAAACAAGAGAGAGATCAGGGTGTGTGGGGGCGCGAGGACCCCCCCGTATCCCAGACAAGAGAGATATCAGGGTGTGTGGGGGAGCGAGGACCCCTCCGTATCCCAAACAAGAGAGAGATCAGGGTGTGTGGGGGCGCGAGGACCCCCCCGTATCCCAAACAAGAGAGAGATCAGGGTGTGTGGGGGAGTGAGGACCCCCCGTATCCCAAACAAGAGAGAGATCAGGGTGTGTGGGGGCGCAAGGACCCCCCCGTATCCCAAACAAGAGAGAGATCAGGGTGTGTGGGGGCGGGAGGACCCCCCGTATCCCAAACAAGAGAGAGATCAGTGTGTGTGGGGGCGCGAGGACCCCCCCCCCCGTATCCCAAACAAGAGAGAGAGATCAGGGTGTATGGGGGCGCGAGGACCCCCCCGTATCTCAAAGAAGAGAGAGATCAGGGTGTGTGGGGGCGCGAGGACCCCCCCATATCCCAAACAAGAGAGAGATCAGGGTGTGTGGGAGCGAGGACCCCCCCGTATCCCAAACAAGAGAGAGATCAGGATGGGTGGGGGCGCGAGGACCCCCCCGTATCCCAAACAAGAGAGAGATCAGGGTGTGTGGGGGCGCGAGGACCCCCCCGTATCCCAAATAAGAGAGAGAGATCAGGGTGTGTGGGGGCGCGAGGACCCCCCCGGATCCCAAACAAGAGAGAGATCAGGGTGTGTGGGGGCGCGAGGACCCCCCGTATCACAAACAAGAGAGACAGATCAGGATGTGTGGGGGAGCGAGGACCCCCCGTATCCCAAACAAGAGAGAGATCAGTGTGTGTGGGGGCGCGAGGACCCCCCCGTATCCCAAACAAGAGAGAGATCAGGGTGTGTGGGGGAGCGAGGACCCCCCCCGTATCCCAAACAAGAGAGAGATCAGGGTGTGTGGGGGAGCGAGGACCCCCCGTATCCCAAACAAGAGAGAGATCAGGGTGTGTGGGGGCACGAGGACCCCCCCGTATCCCAAACAAGAGAGAGATCAGGGTGTGTGGGGGCGCGAGGACCCCCCCGTATCCCAAACAAGAGAGAGATCAGGGTGTGTGGGGGAGCGAGGACCCCCCCGTATCCCAAACAAGAGAGAGATCAGGGTGTGTGGGGGCGCGAGGACCCCCCCGTATCCCAAACAAGAGAAAGATCAGGGTGTGTGGGGGAGGGAGGACCCCCCCGTATCCCAAACAAGAGAGAGATCAGGGTGTGTGGGGGCGTGAGGACCCCCCCCCCCGTATCCCAAACAAGAGAGAGATCAGGGTGTGTGGGGGCGGGAGGACCCCCCCATATCCCAAACAAGAGAGAGATCAGGGTGTGTGGGGGCGCGAGGACCCCCCGTATCCCAAACAAGAGAGAGATCAGGGTGTGTGGGGGAGCGAGGACCCCCCGTATCCCAAACAAGAGAGAGATCAGGATGTGTGGGGGCACGAGGACCCCCCCGTATCCCAAACAAGAGAGAGATCAGGGTGTGTGGGGGCGCGAGGACCCCCCCGTATCCCAAACAAGAGAGAGATCAGGGTGTGTGGGGGAGCGAGGACCCCCCCGTATCCCAAACAAGAGAGAGATCAGGGTGTGTGGGGGCGCGAGGACCCCCCCGTATCCCAAACAAGAGAGAGATCAGGGTGTGTGGGGGAGGGAGGACCCCCCCGTATCCCAAACAAGAGAGAGATCAGGGTGTGTGGGGGCACGAGGACCCCCCCCCCGTATCCCAAACAAGAGAGAGATCAGGGTGTGTGGGGGCGGGAGGACCCCCCCATATCCCAAACAAGAGAGAGATCAGGGTGTGTGGGGGCACGAGGACCCCCCCGTATCCCAAACAAGAGAGAGATCAGGATGTGTGGGGGCGGGAGGACCCCCCGTATCCCAAACAAGAGAGAGATCAGGGTGTGTGGGGGAGCGAGGACTCCCCCGTATCCCAAACAAGAGAGAGATCAGGGTGTGTGGGGGCGCGAGGACCCCCCCGTATCCCAAACAAGAGAGAGATCAGGGTGTGTGGGGGCGGGAGCACCCCCCCGTATCCCAAACAAGAGAGAGATCAGGGTGTGTGGGGGAGCGAGGACCCCCCCGTATCCCAAACAAGAGAGAGATCAGGGTGTGTGGGGGAGCGAGGACCCCCCGTATCCCAAACAAGAGAGAGAGATCAGGATGTGTGGGGGAGCGAGGACCCCCCCGTATCCCAAACAAGAGAGAGATCAGGGTGTGTGGGGGCGCGAGGACCCCCCCGTATCCCAAACAAGAGAGAGATCAGGGTGTGTGGGGGCGCGAGGACCCCCCCGTATCCCAAACAAGAGAGAGATCAGGGTGTGTGGGGGAGCGAGGACCCCCCCGTATCCCAAACAAGAGAGAGATCAGGGTGTGTGGGGGCGCGAGGACCCCCCCGTATCCCAAACAAGAGAGAGATCAGGGTGTGTGGGGGAGGGAGGACCCCCCCGTATCCCAAACAAGAGAGAGATCAGGGTGTGTGGGGGCACGAGGACCCCCCCCCCGTATCCCAAACAAGAGAGAGATCAGGGTGTGTGGGGGCGGGAGGACCCCCCCATATCCCAAACAAGAGAGAGATCAGGGTGTGTGGGGGCACGAGGACCCCCCCGTATCCCAAACAAGAGAGAGATCAGGATGTGTGGGGGCGGGAGCACCCCCCCGTATCCCAAACAAGAGAGAGATCAGGGTGTGTGGGGGAGCGAGGACCCCCCCGTATCCCAAACAAGAGAGAGATCAGGGTGTGTGGGGGAGCGAGGACCCCCCCGTATCCCAAACAAGAGAAAGATCAGGGTGTGTGGGGGAGGGAGGACCCCCCCGTATCCCAAACAAGAGAGAGATCAGGGTGTGTGGGGGCGTGAGGACCCCCCCCCCCCCGTATCCCAAACAAGAGAGAGATCAGGGTGTGTGGGGGCGGGAGGACCCCCCCATATCCCAAACAAGAGAGAGATCAGGGTGTGTGGGGGCGCGAGGACCCCCCGTATCCCAAACAAGAGAGAGATCAGGGTGTGTGGGGGAGCGAGGACCCCCCGTATCCCAAACAAGAGAGAGATCAGGATGTGTGGGGGCACGAGGACCCCCCCGTATCCCAAACAAGAGAGAGATCAGGGTGTGTGGGGGCGCGAGGACCCCCCCGTATCCCAAACAAGAGAGAGATCAGGGTGTGTGGGGGAGCGAGGACCCCCCCGTATCCCAAACAAGAGAGAGATCAGGGTGTGTGGGGGCGCGAGGACCCCCCCGTATCCCAAACAAGAGAGAGATCAGGGTGTGTGGGGGAGGGAGGACCCCCCCGTATCCCAAACAAGAGAGAGATCAGGGTGTGTGGGGGCACGAGGACCCCCCCCCCGTATCCCAAACAAGAGAGAGATCAGGGTGTGTGGGGGCGGGAGGACCCCCCCATATCCCAAACAAGAGAGAGATCAGGGTGTGTGGGGGCACGAGGACCCCCCCGTATCCCAAACAAGAGAGAGATCAGGATGTGTGGGGGCGGGAGGACCCCCCGTATCCCAAACAAGAGAGAGATCAGGGTGTGTGGGGGAGCGAGGACTCCCCCGTATCCCAAACAAGAGAGAGATCAGGGTGTGTGGGGGCGCGAGGACCCCCCCGTATCCCAAACAAGAGAGAGATCAGGGTGTGTGGGGGCGGGAGCACCCCCCCGTATCCCAAACAAGAGAGAGATCAGGGTGTGTGGGGGAGCGAGGACCCCCCCGTATCCCAAACAAGAGAGAGATCAGGGTGTGTGGGGGAGCGAGGACCCCCCGTATCCCAAACAAGAGAGAGAGATCAGGATGTGTGGGGGAGCGAGGACCCCCCCGTATCCCAAACAAGAGAGAGATCAGGGTGTGTGGGGGCGCGAGGACCCCCCCGTATCCCAAACAAGAGAGTTATCAGGGTGTGTGGGGGAGCGAGGACCCCCCCGTATCCCAAACAAGAGAGAGATCAGGGTGTGTGGGGGCGCGAGGACCCCCCCGTATCCCAAACAAGAGAGAGATCAGGGTGTGTGGGGGCGGGAGGACCCCCCCGTATCCCAAACAAGAGAGAGATCAGGGTGTGTGGGGGCGCGAGGACCCCCCGTATCCCAAACAAGAGAGAGATCAGGGTGTGTGTGGGCGCGAGGACCCCCCCGTAGCCCAAACAAGAGAGAGATCAGGGTGTGTGGGGGAGCGAGGACCCCCCCATATCCCAAACAAGAGAGAGATCAGGGTGTGTGGGGGAGCGAGGACCCCCCCGTATCCCAAACAAGAGAGAGATCAGGGTGTGTGGGGGCGCGAGGACCCCCCCGTATCCCAAACAAGAGAGAGAGAGAGATCAGGGTGTGTGGGGGCATGAGGACCCCCCCGTATCCCAAACAAGAGAGAGATCAGGATGTGTGGGGGCGCGAGGACCCCCCCGTATCCCAAACAAGAGAGAGAGAGATCAGGGTGTGTGGGGGCGCGAGGACCCCCCCGTATCCCAAACAAGAGAGAGATCAGGGTGTGTGGGGGCACGAGGACCCCCCAGTATCCCAAACAAGAGAGAGATCAGGATGTGTGGGGGCGCGAGGACCCCCCCGTATCCCAAACAAGAGAGAGATCAGGGTGTGTGGGGGCGCGAGGACCCCCCGTATCCCAAACAAGAGAGAGAGAGATCAGGGTGTGTGGGGGCACGAGGACCCCCCCGTATCCCAAACAAGAGAGAGATCAGGGTGTGTGGGGGCACGAGGACCCCCCCGTATCCCAAACAAGAGAGAGATCAGGATGTGTGGGGGCGCGAGGACCCCCCCGTATCCCAAACAAGAGAGAGAGAGAGATCAGGGTGTGTGGGGGCGCGAGGACCCCCCCGTATCCAAAACAAGAGAGAGATCAGGATGTGTGGGGGCGCGAGGACCCCCCCGTATCCCAAACAAGAGAGAGAGAGAGATCAGGGTGTGTGGGGGCGCGAGGACCCCCCCTTATCCCAAACAAGAGAGAGAGATCAGGGTGTGTGGGGGAGCGAGGACCCCCCCGTATCCCAAACAAGAGAGAGAGAGATCAGGGTGTGTGGGGGCGCGAGGACCCCCCGGTATCCCAAACAAGAGAGAGATCAGGATGTGTGGGGGCGCGAAGACCCCCCCGTATCCCAAACAAGAGAGAGATCAGGGTGTGTGGGGGCGCGAGGACCCCCCCGTATCCCAAACAAGAGAGAGAGATCAGGGTGTGTGGGGGCGCGAGGACCCCCCGTATCCCAAACAAGAGAGAGAGAGATCAGGGTGTGTGGGGGCGCGAGGACCCCCCCGTATCCCAAACAAGAGAGAGAGAGATCAGGGTGTGTGGGGGCGGGAGGACCCCCCGTATCCCAAACAAGAGAGAGATCAGGGTGTGTGGGGGCGCGAGGACCCCCCGTATCCCAAACAAGAGAGAGATCAGGGTGTGTGGGGGAGCGAGGACCCCCCGTATCCCAAACAAGAGAGAGAGATCAGGATGTGTGGGGGCGCAAGGACCCCCCCGTATCCCAAACAAGAGAGAGATCAGGGTGTGTGGGGGAGCGAGGACCCCCCGTATCCCAAACAAGAGAGAGATCAGGGTGTGTGGGGGAGCGAGGACCCCCCGTATCCCAAACAAGAGAGAGAGATCAGGATGTGTGGGGGCGCAAGGACCCCCCCGTATCCCAAACAAGAGAGAGATCAGGGTGTGTGGGGGCGGGAGGACCCCCCGTATCCCAAACAAGAGAGAGATCAGGGTGTGTGGGGGCGCGAGGACCCCCAGTATCCCAAACAAGAGAGAGATCAGGGTGTGTGGGGGCGGGAGGACCCCCCCGTATCCCAAACAAGAGAGAGATCAGGGTGTGTGGGGGCGCGAGGACCCCCCCGTATCCCAAACAAGAGAGAGATCAGGGTGTGTGGGGGCGCGAGGACCCCCCCGTATCCCAAACAAGAGAGAGATCAGGGTGTGTGGGGGCGCGAGGACCCCCCCGTATCCCAAACAAGAGAGAGATCAGAGTGTGTGGGGGAGCGAGGACCCCCCCGTATCCCAAACAAGAGAGAGATCAGGGTGTGTGGGGGCGCGAGGACCCCCCCGTATCCCAAACAAGAGAGAGATCAGAGTGTGTGGGGGCGCGAGAACCCCCCGTATCCCAAACAAGAGAGAGATCAGGGTGGTGGGGGCGCGAGGACCCCCCCGTATCCCAAACAAGAGAGAGAGATCAGGGTGTGTGGGGGCGCGAGGACCCCCCCGTATCACAAAGATGAGAGATCAGGGTGTGTGGGGGCGCGAGGACCCCTCCGTATCCCAAACAAGAGAGAGATCAGGATGTGTGGGGGCGCGAGGACCCCCCCGTATCCCAAACAAGAGAGAGATCAGGGTGTGTGGGGGAGCGAGGACCCCCCCGTATCCCAAACAAGAGAGAGATCAGGGTGAGTGGGGGCGCAAGGACCCCCCCGTATCCCAAACAAGAGAGAGATCAGGATGTGTGGGGGCGCGAGGACCCCCCCGTATCCCAAACAACAGAGAGAGATCAGGGTGTGTGGGGGCGCGAGGACCCCCCCGTATCCCAAACAAGAGAGAGAGATCAGGGTGTGTGGGGGAGCGAGGACCCCCCCGTATCCCAAACAAGAGAGAGATCAGGGTGTGTGGGGGAGCGAGGACCCCCCCGTATCCCAAACAAGAGAGAGATCAGGGTGTGTGGGGGCGGGAGGACCCCCCGTATCCCAAACAAGAGAGAGATCAGTGTGTGTGGGGGCGCGAGGACCCCCCCCCCCGTATCCCAAACAAGAGAGAGAGATCAGGGTGTATGGGGGCGCGAGGACCCCCCCGTATCTCAAAGAAGAGAGAGATCAGGGTGTGTGGGGGCGCGAGGACCCCCCCATATCCCAAACAAGAGAGAGATCAGGGTGTGTGGGAGCGAGGACCCCCCCGTATCCCAAACAAGAGAGAGATCAGGATGGGTGGGGGCGCGAGGACCCCCCCGTATCCCAAACAAGAGAGAGATCAGGGTGTGTGGGGGCGCGAGGACCCCCCCGTATCCCAAACAAGAGAGAGAGATCAGGGTGTGTGGGGGCGCGAGGACCCCCCCGGATCCCAAACAAGAGAGAGATCAGGGTGTGTGGGGGCGCGAGGACCCCCCGTATCACAAACAAGAGAGAGAGATCAGGATGTGTGGGGGAGCGAGGACCCCCCGTATCCCAAACAAGAGAGAGATCAGGGTGTGTGGGGGAGCGAGGACCCCCCGTATCCCAAACAAGAGAGAGATCAGGGTGTGTGGGGGAGCGAGGACCCCCCCCCGTATCCCAAACAAGAGAGAGATCAGGGTGTGTGGGGGCGCGAGGACCCCCCGTATCCCAAACAAGAGAGAGATCAGGGTGTGTGGGGGCACGAGGACCCCCCCGTATCCCAAACAAGAGAGAGATCAGGGTGTGTGGGAGCGCGAGGACCCCCCCGTATCCCAAACAAGAGAGAGATCAGGGTGTGTGGGGGAGCGAGGACCCCCCCGTATCCCAAACAAGAGAGAGATCAGGGTGTGTGGGGGCGCGAGGACCCCCCCGTATCCCAAACAAGAGAAAGATCAGGGTGTGTGGGGGAGGGAGGACCCCCCCGTATCCCAAACAAGAGAGAGATCAGGGTGTGTGGGGGCGCGAGGACCCCCCCCCCGTATCCCAAACAAGAGAGAGATCAGGGTGTGTGGGGGCGGGAGGACCCCCCCATATCCCAAACAAGAGAGAGATCAGGGTGTGTGGGGGCGCGAGGACCCCCCGTATCCCAAACAAGAGAGAGATCAGGGTGTGTGGGGGAGCGAGGACCCCCCGTATCCCAAACAAGAGAGAGATCAGGATGTGTGGGGGCGCGAGGACCCCCCCGTATCCCAAACAAGAGAGAGATCAGGGTGTGTGGGGGCGCGAGGACCCCCCCGTATCCCAAACAAGAGAGAGATCAGGGTGTGTGGGGGCACGAGGACCCCCCCGTATCCCAAACAAGAGAGAGATCAGGGTGTGTGGGGGAGCGAGGACCCCCCCGTATCCCAAACAAGAGAGAGATCAGGGTGTGTGGGGGCGCGAGGACCCCCCCGTATCCCAAACAAGAGAGAGATCAGGGTGTGTGGGGGAGGGAGGACCCCCCCGTATCCCAAACAAGAGAGAGATCAGGGTGTGTGGGGGCGCGAGGACCCCCCCCCCCCCGTATCCCAAACAAGAGAGAGATCAGGGTGTGTGGGGGCGGGAGGACCCCCCCATATCCCAAACAAGAGAGAGATCAGGGTGTGTGGGGGCACGAGGACCCCCCCGTATCCCAAACAAGAGAGAGATCAGGGTGTGTGGGGGAGCGAGGACCCCCCGTATCCCAAACAAGAGAGAGATCAGGATGTGTGGGGGCGCGAGGACCCCCCCGTATCCCAAACAAGAGAGAGATCAGGGTGTGTGGGGGCGCGAGGACCCCCCCGTATCCCAAACAAGAGAGATCAGGGTGTGTGGGGGAGCGAGGACCCCCCGTATCCCAAACAAGAGAGAGATCAGGGTGTGTGGGGGCGCGAGGACCCCCCGTATCCCAAACAAGAGAGAGATCAGGGTGTGTGGGGGCGCGAGGACTCCCCGTATCCCAAACAAGAGAGAGATCAGGGTGTGTGGGGGAACGAGGACACCCCCGTATCCCAAACAAGAGAGAGATCAGGATGTGTGGGGGAGCGAGTACACCCCGTATCCCAAACAAGAGAGAGAGATCAGGGTGTGTGGGGGAGTGAGGACCCCCCGTATCCCAAACAAGAGAGAGATCAGGATGTGTGGGGGAGCGAGTACACCCCGTATCCCAAACAAGAGAGAGAGATCAGGGTGTGTGGGGGAACGAGGACCCCCCCGTATCCCAAACAAGAGAGAGATCAGGGTGTGTGGGGGAGCGAGGACTCCCCCGTATCCCAAACAAGAGAGAGATCAGGGTGTGTGGGGGCGCGAGGACCCCCCCGTATCCCAAACAAGAGAGAGATCAGGGTGTGTGGGGGAGCGAGGAGTCCCCCGTATCCCAAACAAGAGAGAGATCAGGGTGTGTGGGGGCGCGAGGACCCCCCCGTATCCCAAACAAGAGAGAGATCAGGGTGTGTGGGGGCGCGAGGATCCCCCGTATCCAAAACAAGAGAGAGATCAGGATGTGTGGGGGCGCGAGGACCCCCCCGTAACCCAAACAAGAGAGAGATCAGGGTGTGTGGGGGAGGGAGGACCCCCCCGTATCCCAAACAAGAGAGAGATCAGGATGTGTGGGGGCGGGAGGACCCCCCGTATCCCAAACAAGAGAGAGATCAGGGTGTGTGGGGGAGCGAGGACTCCCCCGTATCCCAAACAAGAGAGAGATCAGGGTGTGTGGGGGCGCGATGACCCCCCCGTATCCAAAACAAGAGAGAGATCAGGGTGTGTGGGGGCGGGAGGACCCCCCCGTATCCCAAACAAGAGAGAGATCAGGGTGTGTGGGGGAGCGAGGACCCCCCCGTATCCCAAACAAGAGAGAGATCAGGGTGTGTGGGGGAGCGAGGACCCCCCGTATCCAAAACAAGAGAGAGAGATCAGGATGTGTGGGGGAGCGAGGACCCCCCTGTATCCCAAACAAGAGAGAGATCAGGGTGTGTGGGGGCGGGAGGACCCCCCCGTATCCCAAACAAGAGAGAAATCAGGGTGTGTGGGGGCGCGAGGACCCCCCCGTATCCCAAACAAGAGAGAGATCAGGGTGTGTGGGGGAGCGAGGACCCCCCCGTATCCCAAACAAGAGAGAGATCAGGGTGTGTAGGGGCGGGAGGACCCCCCCGTATCCCAAACAAGAGAGAGATCAGGGTGTGTGGGGGCGCGAGGACCCCCCCGTATCCCAAACAAGAGAGAGATCAGGGTGTGTGGGGGCGCGAGGACCCCCCCGTATCCCAAACAAGAGAGAGATCAGGGTGTGTGGGGGCGCGAGGACCCCCCCGTATCCCAAACAAGAGAGAGATCAGGGTGTGTGGGGGCGTGAGGACCCCCCGTATCCCAAACAAGAGAGAGATCAGGATGTGTGGGGGCGGGAGGACCCCCCGTATCCCAAACAAGAGAGAGATCAGGGTGTGTGGGGGAGCGAGGACTCCCCCGTATCCCAAACAAGAGAGAGATCAGGGTGTGTGGGGGCGCGAGGACCCCCCCGTATCCAAAACAAGAGAGAGATCAGGGTGTGTGGGGGCGGGAGGACCCCCCCGTATCCCAAACAAGAGAGAGATCAGGGTGTGTGGGGGAGCGAGGACCCCCCCGTATCCCAAACAAGAGAGAAATCAGGGTGTGTGGGGGAGCGAGGACCCCACGTATCCCAAACAAGAGAGAGAGATCAGGATGTGTGGGGGAGCGAGGACCCCCCCGTATCCCAAACAAGAGAGAGATCAGGGTGTGTGGGGGCGGGAGGACCCCCCCGTATCCCAAACAAGAGAGAGATCAGGGTGTGTGGGGGCGCGAGGACCCCCCCATATCCCAAACAAGAGAGAGATCAGGGTGTGTGGGGGAGCGAGGACCCCCCCGTATCCCAAACAAGAGAGAGATCAGGGTGTGTGGGGGCGGGAGGACCCCCCCGTATCCCAAACAAGAGAGAGATCAGGGTGTGTGGGGGCGCGAGGACCCCCCCGTATCCCAAACAAGAGAGAGATCAGGGTGTGTGGGGGCGCGAGGACCCCCCGTATCCCAAACAAGAGAGAGATCAGGGTGTGTGGGGGCGCGAGGACCCCCCCGTATCCAAAACAAGAGAGAGATCAGGGTGTGTGGGGGCGTGAGGACCCCCCGTATCCCAAACAAGAGAGAGATCAGGATGTGTGGGGGAGCGAGGACCCCCCCGTATCCCAAACAAGAGAGAGATCAGGGTGTGTGGGGGAGCGAGGACCCCCCCGTATCCCAAACAAGGAAGAGATCAGGGTGTGTGGGGGAGCGAGGACCCCCCCGTATCCCAAACAAGAGAGAGATCAGGGCGTGTGGGGGCGCGAGGACCCCCCGTATCCCAAACAAGAGAGAGATCAGGGTGTGTGGGGGCGCGAGGACCCCCCGTATCCCAAACAAGAGAGAGATCAGGGTGTGTGAGGGAGCGAGGACCCCCCCGTATCCCAAACAAGAGAGAGATCAGGGTGTGTGGGGGCGCGAGGACCCCCCCGTATCCCAAACAAGAGAGAGATCAGGGTGTGTGGGGGAGCGAGGACCCCCCCGTATCCCAAACAAGAGAGAGATCAGGGTGTGTGGGGGCGCGAGGACCCCCCGTATCCCAAACAAGAGAGAGATCAGGATGTGTGGGGGCGCGAGGACCCCCCCGTATCCCAAACAAGAGAGAGATCAGGATGTGTGGGGGCGCGAGGACCCCCCCCCCGTATCCCAAACAAGAGAGATCAGGGTGTGTGGGGGCGCGAGGACCCCCCCCCCGTATCCCAAACAAGAGAGAGATCAGGGTGTGTGGGGGAGCGAGGACCCCCCCGTATCCCAAACAAGAGAGAGATCAGGGTGTGTGGGGGCGCGAGGACCCCCCCGTATCCCAAACAAGAGAGAGATCAGGGTGTGTGGGGGCGCGAGGACCCCCCCGTATCCCAAACAAGAGAGAGATCAGGGTGTGTGTGGGAGCGAGGACCCCCCCGTATCCCAAACAAGAGAGAGATCAGTGTGTGTGGGGGCGCGAGGACCCCCCCGTATCCAAACAAGAGAGAGATCAGGGTGTGTGGGGGAGCGAGAAACCCCCCGTATCCCAAACAAGAGAGAGATCAGGGTGTGTGGGGGAGCGAGGACCCCCCCGTATCCCAAACAAGAGAGAGATCAGGGTGTGTGGGGGAGCGAGAAACCCCCCGTATCCCAAACAAGAGAGAGATCAGGGTGTGTGGGGGAGCGAGGACCCCCCCGTATCCCAAACAAGAGAGAGATCAGTGTGTGTGGGGGCGCGAGGACCCCCCCGTATCCAAACAAGAGAGAGATCAGGGTGTGTGGGGGAGCGAGGACCCCCCCGTATCCCAAACAAGAGAGTGATCAGGATGTGAGGGGGAGCGAGGACCCCCCCGTATCCCAAACAAGAGAGAGATCAGGGTGTGTGGGGGCGCGAGGACTCCCCGTATCCCAAAGAAGAGAGAGATCAGGGTGTGTGGGGGCGCGAGGACCCCCCGTATCCCAAACAATAGAGAGATCAGGGTGTGTGGGGGCGCGAGGACCCCCCCGTATCCCAGACAAGAGAGAGATCAGGGTGTGTGGGGGAGCGAGGACCCCTCCGTATCCCAAACAAGAGAGAGATCAGGGTGTGTGGGGGCGCGAGGACCCCCCCGTATTCCAAACAAGAGAGAGATCAGGGTGTGTGGGGGAGTGAGGACCCCCCGTATCCCAAACAAGAGAGAGATCAGGGTGTGTGGGGGCGCAAGGACCCCCCCGTATCCCAAACAAGAGAGAGATCAGGGTGTGTGGGGGCGCAAGGACCCCCCCGTATCCCAAACAAGAGAGAGATCAGGGTGTGTGGGGGCGCGAGGACTCCCCGTATCCCAAAGAAGAGAGAGATCAGGGTGTGTGGGGGCGCGAGGACCCCCCGTATCCCAAACAAGAGAGAGATCAGGGTGTGTGGGGGCGCGAGGACCCCCCCGTATCCCAGACAAGAGAGATATCAGGGTGTGTGGGGGAGCGAGGACCCCTCCGTATCCCAAACAAGAGAGAGATCAGGGTGTGTGGGGGCGCGAGGACCCCCCCGTATCCCAAACAAGAGAGAGATCAGGGTGTGTGGGGGAGTGAGGACCCCCCGTATCCCAAACAAGAGAGAGATCAGGGTGTGTGGGGGCGCAAGGACCCCCCCGTATCCCAAACAAGAGAGAGATCAGGGTGTGTGGGGGAGCGAGCACCTCCCCCGTATCCCAAACCCCTAAATCCCAAACTGCTCAATCAGTTTCTGCTTCAGTACAGGTGGCTCAGTCTGAGCCTCTGATCGAGCCACCTGTGCTGAAGCTGGGATATCCTGAAAACCTGACCTGTTGGGGGGGGGGGCTGAGGATTGGAGTTGAGCCCCCTGCATTAACCCCACTATGCGCCGCTGCACGCGCGCGACGCACGCTTTGTGACGGTTCCGGCTTCTCAGCGCTAACACTTCGACGCACAAGGTTTGTGTAACTATGATCTTAGCACAGGGGGGGGGGGGGGGGGTGTTTCCAGGAGACGAGGGCGCAATTCTGGGGCAGAACAAATTGCTCCAGATTTTGTACACGTGGTGCAGGTTTTTGGCTCAGGTCTGCACCCCTGTTGCCCCCATACAGACCCCCCCATAGGGGCACATTGTAAGGACTTTGCCGGGGTAACAGGACAGGGGGCGTATCTCCGCCGTACGGGAAGGAGATGAAGCGGTTAGAGGGGGTCACTATTTGGTTTTGCGGGGTAACGGAACGTGTGTGTGTTCCGAGGCGCGTTCTCACCGCGGGGTTCCGGGTTCTGCTGCCGCTCCTCCGCGCGGTGACAGAACGCGCGGAACATTTCCATCGCGCACTGCAAGATCTCCGTCTGGAAGCGGCTTCTCTGCTCCGCGCTGCAGCCGGGGGGGCATGCCTGGGGGGGGGGGGGGGGACACATTCAGCACAGGATCACCCCACTATGGGC
>NC_134490.1:0-40000 GCF_040206685.1 Ascaphus truei | reverse complement strand
ACCCAGGTGTGTAACAATGGAAGGGAGGTACACCCAGGTGTGTAACAATGGAAGGGAGGTACGCCCAGGTGTGTAACAATGGAAGGGAGGCACACCCAGGTGTGTAACAATGGAAGGGAAGTACACCCAGGTGTGTAACAATGGAAGGGAGGCACACCCAGGTGTGTAACAATGGAAGGGAGGTACATCGAGGTGTGTAACAATGGAAGGGAGGTACACCCAGGTGTGTAACAATGGAAGGGAGGTACACCAAGGTGTGTAACAATGGAAGGGACGTACACCCAGGTGTGTAACAATGGAAGGGACGTACACCCAGGTGTGTAACAATGGAAGGGAGGTACACCAAGGTGTGTAACAATGGAAGGGATGTACATCCAGGTGTGTAACAATGGAAGGGAGGTATGCCCAGGTGTGTAACAATGGAAGGGACGTCCACCCAGGTGTGTAACAATGGAAGGGAGGTACACCAAGGTGTGTAACAATGGAAGGGATGTACATCCAGGTGTGTAACAATGGAAGGGAGGTATGCCCAGGTGTGTAACAATGGAAGGGACGTACACCCAGGTGTGTAACAATGGAAGGGACGTACACCCAGGTGTGTAACAATGGAAGGGACGTACATCCAGGTGTGTAACAATGGAAGGGAGGTATGCCCAGGTGTGTAACAATGGAAGGGACGTACACCCAGGTGTGTAACAATGGAAGGGACGTACACCCAGGTGTGTAACAATGGAAGGGACGTACGCCCAGGTGTGTAACAATGGAAGGGAGGTACATCCAGGTGTGTAACAATGGAAGGGAGGTACATCCAGGTGTGTAACAATGAGAACAAAAACCCGCACATATACAGTACAGAGACACTCAGTACATGGACAGACCAATGAGCAGTGAGATAAGATGTTATAAATCCACGTGCAGATCAAGGAGGAGGCAGATACAGGTACATATATATATATATACAGATACATATATATATACACAGATACAGATACATATATATATATACAGATACAGATATATATACAGTATATATGATGATATATATATATATATATATATATATATATATATATCATCAACCAATGAAAATAAGGAAATGTAAAATTCTTTACTCCCTACCAAAATGATACCCCCTGCAAGTTACCCAACAATGTTCTCCCAATCAACCAATACTTGGGATTTACCAATACTAGGAACTTCTCCCTACCCAGCGAGCAATACGATGTCTCCATGATTCAACCAATACGGACACATCTATAACCCCACCCGTGGGATCCTCCCAGTGAAGCCCCCAATGTGCATGGAGCTGGAGCTGGACGCCACTTACCTGGGCTGCAGACTGGAAGAGAAGGCTGCCCAAGGGGTGAATGAAGTCAGCTGTCACCCAGAGGCCATCACTGGGGTATCTGTGATATATCAGGCAGAGGAACTGCATCGCACTGCTCGAGAGTATTAATACCCCGGGCGTATCTGCACTGGCTGTCTCCTGAAGGTAGAAAGACATCAACATCAATAGCCAAAGCCAAGAAGGGTGGGCCCTGCAGAACAGCGCTCACTGCGTTTGGTAATGTTATGGGGGTGAAGGATACAAAAGCAGCATTATAGGGTTAAGAGCAGGGATAGGAATCTCAGGACAAATACTCCCAAATAATAGGTTTTATTAAGTAAACCTCAGAATTTTTTCAGGTTGAAATTTGCATCCCAAACACTGACCTCTGCCCCCCACACACTGACCTCCCACCCCCCAAACACTGACCTCCTGCCCCCCAAACATGGACCTCTACCCCCCAAACACGGACCTCTGCCCTCCCCAAACACTGACATTCTCTCCCCACTGACCTCCCCCCAAACACTGACCTCTGCCCCCCACTGACCTCCGCCACCAAACACTGACTTCCCCCCAAAAAACTGACCTCTGCCCCCAAAATACTGACCTCCGCCCCCAAACACTGACCTCCCGCCCCCAAACACTCACATTCTCTCCCCACTGACCTCCACCCCCCAAACACTGACCACCTCTCCCCACTGACCTCCCCCCAAACACTGATCTCTGCTCCCCAAACACTGACCTCTGCCCCCCACTGACCTCCACCCCCAAACACTGACCTCCCCACAAAAAACTGACCTATGTCCTTAAAATACTGACCTCCACCACCCAAACACTGCCCTCCTCCCCCCGAACACTGACCTCCCGCCCTCAAAAAACTGACCTCCGCCCCCAAACACTGACCTCCCGCCCCCAAACACTCACATTCTCTCCCCACTGACCTCCACCCCCCAAATACTGACCACCTCCCCCCAAACACTGATCTCTGCTCCCCAAACACTGACCTCTGCCCCCCACTGACCTCCACCCCCAAACACTGACCTCCCCACAAAAAACTGACCTCTGTCCTTAAAATACTGACCTCCACCACCCAAACACTGCCCTTCTCCCCCCAAACACTGACCTCCCACCCCCAACACAGTGACCTTCTCTCCCCACTGCCCTCCTCCCCCCGAACACTGACCTCCCGCCCTCAAAACACTGACCTGCTCTCCCCACTGACCTCCTCTCCCCAAACACTGACCTCCACCACCCAAACACTGACCTCCTGCCCCCAATACACTGACCTGCTCTCCCCACTGACCTCCTCTCCCCACTGCCCTCCTCCCCCCAAACACTGACCTCCACCACACAAACACTGACCTGCTCTCCCCACTGACCTGCTCTCCCCAAACACTGACCTGCTCTCCCCAAACACTGACCTCCCGCCCCCAAAACACTGACCCCCTCCCCCCAAAAACTGACCCCCTCCCCCCAAACACTGACCCGCTCCCCACATCCTGAGCACAGCTCTATTGCTATAACACTTCTCCGATACGATGCGTAACTGGACGCTTGACCACAGGAATACGCGGTGGTTTCCTAACACGCATGTTATGGGCCTAGTGACACACGCACCTGACACAGTGCGGCCTTCACCATGGCCAGCAGCAGGAGAGCTGCCTCGGCGCAGAGTCCGTCCTGCAGGATAAGGTCCGCTCGGTGGTTCTGGTACAAGTCCTGCAGGATGAGGTCCGCTCCGTGGTTCTGGTACAAGTCCCGCAGCTTTCCCTGCACGTCTCCCTGGCAGGAGGCAGACGTCGTGAGCTCACAGGTTCCTCATTCTGACACCAAAGCATCGCGCTGACAAACAGCGCCCGCCGTACTAACCGGTGCCAACCTATACCGTGCCTCGGCAGAAACCTTCCAGCCACTCAAGAGAACTGGCCTGAAGGCGTCTTATGGCATAGCACTGCTTAGTAATATGGCCCTAAATCCTTATTCTTACAGCCTGAGTTAGGATGTTACCTCTAGGAATCGTCAGACGTAGTATGGCTTCTCACCCCGCAATCTCCCCCCGCAATCTCACCCCAAAATTTCCCCCCGCAATCTCACCCCAAAATCTCACCCCGCAATCTCACCCCGCAATCTCACCCCGCAATCTCACCCCGCAATCTCACCCCGCAATCTCACCCCGCAATCTCACCCCGCAATCTCACCCCGCAATCTCACCCCGCAATCTCACCCCGCAATCTCACCCCGCAATCTCACCCCGCAATCTCACCCCGCAATCTCACCCCGCAATCTCACCCCGCAATCTCACCCCGCAATCTCACCCCGCAATCTCACCCCGCAATCTCACCCCGCAATCTCACCCCGCAATCTCACCCCGCAATCTCACCTCAAAATCTCACCTCAAAATCTCATCCCGAAATCAAGACCCCTCTTACTTTCCTAAAGTCCCCTCTCCGACTTCCTGCGCTTTACACGCTGTGCAGAGCTGCCACCGAATTCCTGCGCTGCCACCGACTTCCTGCGCTTTACACGCTGCGCTGCCACCGACTTCCTGCGCTTTACACGCTGCGCTGCCACCGACTTCCTGCGCTTTACACGCTGCGCTGCCACCGAATTTCTGCGCTGCCACCGACTTCCTGCGCTTTACACGCTGCGCTGCCACCGACTTCCTGCGCTTTACACGCTGCGCTGCCACCGAATTTCTGCGCTGCCACCGACTTCCTGCGCTTTACACGCTGCGCTGTCACCGACTTCCTGCGCTTTACACGCTGCACTGCCACCGACTTCCTGCGCTTTACACGCTGCATTGCCACCGAATTCCTGCGCTGCCACCGACTTCCTGCGCTTTACACGCTGCATTGCCACCGAATTCCTGCGCTGCCACCGACTTCCTGCGCTTTACACGCTGCATTGCCACCGAATTCCTGCGCTGCCACCGACTTCCTGCGCTTTACACGCTGCGCTGCCACCGAATTCCTGCGCTGCCACCGACTTCCTGCGCTTTACACGCTGCGCTGCCACCGAATTCCTGCGCTGCCACCGACTTCCTGCGCTTTACACGCTGCGCTGCCACCGACTTCCTGCGCTTTACACGCTGCGCTGTCACCGACTTCCTGCGCTTTACACGCTGCACTGCCACCGACTTCCTGCGCTTTACACGCTGCATTGCCACCGAATTCCTGCGCTGCCACCGACTTCCTGCGCTTTACACGCTGCATTGCCACCGAATTCCTGCGCTGCCACCGACTTCCTGCGCTTTACACGCTGCGCTGCCACCGAATTCCTGCGCTGCCACCGACTTCCTGCGCTTTACACGCTGCGCTGCCACCGACTTCCTGCGCTTTACACGCTGCGCTGCCACCGACTTCCTGCGCTTTACACGCTGCGCTGCCACCGACTTCCTGCGCTTTACACGCTGCGCTGCCACCGACTTCCTGCGCTTTACACGCTGCCACCGACTTCCTGCGCTGCCACCGACTTCCTGCGCTTTACACGCTGCGCTGCCACCGACTTCCTGCGCTTTACACGCTGCGCTGCCACCGACTTCCTGCGCTTTACACGCTGCCACCGACTTCCTGCGCTGCCACCGACTTCCTGCGCTTTACACGCTGCGCTGCCACTGACTTCCTGCGCTTTACACTCTGCGCTGCCACCGAATTTCTGCGCTGCCACCGACTTCCTGCGCTTTACACGCTGCGCTGTCACCGACTTCCTGCGCTTTACACGCTGCACTGCCACCGACTTCCTGCGCTTTACTCGCTGTGCTGCCACCGAATTCCTGCGCTGCCACCGACTTCCTGCGCTTTACACGCTGCGCTGCCACCAACTTCCTGCGCTATACATGCTGCGCTGCCACCCACTTCCTGCGCTTTACACGCACGGTGCATTATTGCCACATTGTCGTGGGATACGGAAGAATAATAACATCTCATTACCGTGGTTGAAATACGATGGAACCACGGCGTGCCACGTACCACCACTACGTTATTTCCACGCCCGGAGCGCCACCCATTTTGCTTTAAACAAGTTTACAATTTCCATTTTCTTTTGAAAGTAAAGGGATTTATTTTGTCCTAACTTCCCGATTCTTACCCCAAACTGCAAAGGCGTCTCACGTCTTCCCACGTGTACAGAGCTCTGCCTCAATGTCTCATCCCCCTCCAGCTGTCTCGGGCCCTCTATCCCTCCCTGCCACGCCCCCGACCTGCCGCGATGCAGAGTGTGACTGAGCTCCTCACCTCAGCGGGGTCCGTGGCCGGCAGAGATCGGAGTAACATCGAGCAAAGCAGCGGGTACATTTGGGGATTCTCAAAATGGTGACGGACGTTTTCCAGGAGGACGGAGAAGGCGGAGAGGGGGGGGAGGCCGCCGGCGGACGCGGCGGGGCTGGCTCTTAGGTTATCTGTAAGGGAGTCAGAGAGGCAGATAAATGGATAACAGGACTGGCACACAAAGGAAAATGAGCTGACGTTGAATTTCTAACCAGAGGCTCAAATTGATCGATTGTTCAGCTGTGAAACCTGAACATTCAGATCAGAAGCCGGGTATCAGCACCGAGTTACTGTGTGTCAGGCGCACGCAACATCGGGGTAACAGCGAGATATAAGGATAGTATAACATTGGGTAACAGGGAGATATAAGGATAGTATTACACTGGGTAGCAGTGAGATATAAGGATAGTATTACATTGGGTAGCAGTGAGATATAAGGATAGTATTACATGGGGTAGCAGGGAGATATAAGGATAGTATTACACTGGGTAGCAGGGAGATATAAGGATAGTATAACATTGGGTAACAGGGAGATATAAGGATAGTATTACACTGGGTAGCAGTGAGATATAAGGATAGTATTACATTGGGTAGCAGTGAGATATAAGGATAGTATTACACTGGGTAGCAGGGAGATATAAGGATAGTATTACATTGGGTAGCAGTGAGATATAAGGATAGTATTACACTGGGTAGCAGGGAGATATAAGGATAGTATTACATTGGGTAACAGGGAGATATAAGGATAGTATTACACTGGGTAGCAGTGAGATATAAGGATAGTATTACACTGGGTAGCAGGGAGATATAAGGATAGTATTACACTGGGTAGCAGTCAGATATAAGGATAGTATTACATTGGGTAGCAGTGAGATATAAGGATAGTATTACACTGGGTAGCAGGAGATATAAGGATAGTATTACAATGGGTAGCAGTGAGATATAAGGATAGTATTACACTGGGTAGCAGTGAGATATAAGGATAGTATTACACTGGGTAGCAGGGAGATATAAGGATAGTATTACACTGGGTAGCAGTCAGATATAAGGATAGTATTACATTGGGTAGCAGTGAGATATAAGGATAGTATTACACTGGGTAGCAGGGAGATATAAGGATAGTATTACAATGGGTAGCAGTGAGATATAAGGATAGTATTACACTGGGTAGCAGTGAGATATAAGGATAGTATTACATTGGGTAGCAGGGAGATATAAGGATAGTATTACATTGGGTAGCAGGGAGATATAAGGATAGTATTACACTGGGTAGCAGGGAGATATAAGGATAGTATTACACTGGGTAGCAGGGAGATATAAGGATAGTATTACACTGGGTAGCAGGGAGATATAAGGATAGTATTACATTGGGTAGCAGTGAGATATAAGGATAGTATTACACTGGGTAGCAGTGAGATATAAGGATAGTATTACACTGGGTAGCAGGGAGATATAAGGATAGTATTACAATGGGTAGCAGTGAGATATAAGGATAGTATTACACTGGGTAGCAGGGAGATATAAGGATAGTATTACATTGGGTAGCAGGGAGATATAAGGATAGTATTACACTGGGTAGCAGGGAGATATAAGGATAGTATTACAATGGGTAGCAGTGAGATATAAGGATAGTATTACACTGGGTAGCAGGGAGATATAAGGATAGTATTACATTGGGTAGCAGTGAGATATAAGGATAGTATTACACTGGGTAGCAGGGAGATATAAGGACAGTATTACATTGGGTAGCAGTGAGATATAAGGATAGTATTACAATGGGTAGCAGGGAGATATAAGGATAGTATTACATTGGGTAGCAGTGAGATATAAGGATAGTATTACATTGGGTAGCAGTGAGATATAAGGATAGTATTACACTGGGTAGCAGTGAGATATAAGGATAGTATTACATTGGGTAGCAGGGAGATATAAGGATAATATTACATTGGGTAGCAGGGAGATATAAGGATAGTATTACACTGGGTAGCAGGGAGATATAAGGATAGTATTACACTGGGTAGCAGGGAGATATAAGGATAGTATTACACTGGGTAGCAGGGAGATATAAGGATAGTATTACATTGGGTAGCAGGGAGATATAAGGATAGTATTACAATGGGTAGCAGTGAGATATAAGGATAGTATTACATTGGGTAGCAGTGAGATATAAGGATAGTATTACACTGGGTAGCAGGGAGATATAAGGATAGTATTACACTGGGTAGCAGGGAGATATAAGGATAGTATTACACTGGGTAGCAGGGAGATATAAGGATAGTATTACATTGGGTAGCAGTGAGATATAAGGATAGTATTACACTGGGTAGCAGGAAGATATAAGGATAGTATTACACTGGGTAGCAGGGAGATATAAGGATAGTATTACAATGGGTAGCAGTGAGATATAAGGATAGTATTACACTGGGTAGCAGGGAGATATAAGGATAGTATTACATTGGGTAGCAGTGAGATATAAGGATAGTATTACACTGGGTAGCAGGGAGATATAAGGATAGTATTACAATGGGTAGCAGTGAGATATAAGGATAGTATTACACTGGGTAGCAGGGAGATATAAGGATAGTATTACATTGGGTAGCAGTGAGATATAAGGATAGTATTACACTGGGTAGCAGGGAGATATAAGGATAGTATTACACTGGGTAGCAGGGAGATATAAGGATAATATTACATTGGGTAGCAGTGAGATATAAGGATAGTATTACAATGGGTAGCAGGGAGATATAAGGATAGTATTACACAGGGTAGCAGGGAGATATAAGGATAGTATTACACTGGGTAGCAGGGAGATATAAGGATAGTATTACACTGGGTAGCAGGGAGATATAAGGATAGTATTACACTGGGTAGCAGTGAGATATAAGGATAGTATTACACTGGGTAGCAGTGAGATATAAGGATAGTATTACACTGGGTAGCAGGGAGATATAAGGATAGTATTACATTGGGTAGCAGGGAGATATAAGGATAGTATTACATTGGGTAGCAGGGAGATATAAGGATATTATTACATTGGGTAGCAGTGAGATATAAGGATAGTATTACATTGGGTAGCAGGGAGATATAAGGATAGTATTACATGGGGTAGCAGGGAGATATAAGGATAGTATTACATTGGGTAGCAGTGAGATATAAGGATAGTATTACATTGGGTAGCAGGGAGATATAAGGATAGTATTACAATGGGTAGCAGGGAGATATAAGGATAGTATTACACTGGGTAGCAGTGAGATATAAGGATAGTATTACATTGGGTAGCAGGGAGATATAAGGATAGTATTACAATGGGTAGCAGGGAGATATAAGGATAGTATTACACTGGGTAGCAGGGAGATATAAGGATAGTATTACATTGGGTAGCAGGGAGATATAAGGATAGTATAACATTGGGTAACAGGGAGATATAAGGATAGTATTACACTGGGTAGCAGTGAGATATAAGGATAGTATTACATTGGGTAGCAGGGAGATATAAGGATAGTATTACAATGGGTAGCAGGGAGATATAAGGATAATATTACATTGGGTAGCAGTGAGATATAAGGATAGTATTACACTGGGTAGCAGGGAGATATAAGGATAGTATTACAATGGGTAGCAGGGAGATATAAGGATAGTATTACACTGGGTAGCAGGGAGATATAAGGATAGTATTACACTGGGTAGCAGGGAGATATAAGGATAGTATTACACAGGGTAACAGGGAGATATAAGGATAGTATTACACTGGGTAACAGGGAGATATAAGGATAGTATTACACTGGGTAGCAGGGAGATATAAGGATAGTATTACATTGGGTAGCAGTGAGATATAAGGATAGTATTACACTGGGTAGCAGTGAGATATAAGGATAGTATTACACTGGGTAGCAGGGAGATATAAGGATAGTATTACACTGGGTAGCAGGGAGATATAAGGATAGTATTACACCGGGTAGCAGGGAGATATAAGGATAGTATTACACCGGGTAACAGGGAGATATAAGGATAGTATTACATTGGGTAGCAGGGAGATATAAGGATAGTATTACACTGGGTAGCAGGGAGATATAAGGATAGTATTACATTGGGTAGCAGGGAGATATAAGGATAGTATTACATTGGGTAGCAGGGAGATATAAGGATAGTATTACATTGGGTAGCAGTGAGATATAAGGATAGTATTACATTGGGTAGCAGTGAGATATAAGGATAGTATTACATTGGGTAGCAGGGAGATATAAGGATAATATTACATTGGGTAGCAGTGAGATATAAGGATAGTATTACATTGGGTAGCAGGGAGATATAAGGATAGTATTACACTGGGTAGCAGGGAGATATAAGCATAGTATTACATTGGGTAGCAGTGAGATATAAGGATAGTATAACATTGGGTAGCAGTGAGATATAAGGATAGTATTACACTGGGTAGCAGTGAGATATAAGGATAGTATTAATTGGGTAGCAGTGAGATATAAGGATAGTATTACACCGGGTAACAGGGAGATATAAGGATAGTATTACATTGGGTAGCAGTGAGATATAAGGATAGTATTACACTGGGTAGCAGTGAGATATAAGGATAGTATTACACTGGGTAGCAGGGAGATATAAGGATAGTATTAATTGGGTAGCAGTGAGATATAAGGATAGTATAACATTGGGTAGCAGTGAGATATAAGGATAGTATTACATTGGGTAGCAGTGAGATATAAGGATAGTATTACACTGGGTAGCCGTGAGATATAAGGATAGTATTACACTGGGTAGCAGTGAGATATAAGGATAGTATTACACTGGGTAGCAGTGAGATATAAGGATAGTATTACATTGGGTAGCAGGGAGATATAAGGATAGTATTACACTGGGTAGCAGTGAGATATAAGGATAGTATTACATTGGGTAGCAGGGAGATATAAGGATAATATTACATTGGGTAGCAGGGAGATATAAGGATAGTATTACACTGGGTAGCAGGGAGATATAAGGATAGTATTACATTGGGTAGCAGGGAGATATAAGGATAGTATTACATTGGGTAGTAGGGAGATATAAGGATAGTATTACATTGGGTAGCAGGGAGATATAAGGATATTATTACATTGGGTAGCAGTGAGATATAAGGATAGTATTACATTGGGTAGCAGGGAGATATAAGGATAGTATTACACTGGGTAGCAGGGAGATATAAGGATAGTATTACATTGGGTAGCAGTGAGATATAAGGATAGTATTACATTGGGTAGCAGGGAGATATAAGGATAGTATTACAATGGGTAGCAGTGAGATATAAGGATAGTATTACACTGGGTAGCAGTGAGATATAAGGATAGTATTACATTGGGTAGCAGGGAGATATAAGGATAGTATTACATTGGGTAGCAGTGAGATATAAGGATAGTATTACACTGGGTAGCAGTGAGATATAAGGATAGTATTACATTGGGTAGCAGGGAGATATAAGGATAGTATTACATTGGGTAACAGGGAGATATAAGGATAGTATTACACTGGGTAGCAGTGAGATATAAGGATAGTATTACATTGGGTAGCAGGGAGATATAAGGATAGTATTACATTGGGTAGCAGTGAGATATAAGGATAGTATTACACTGGTTAACAGGGAGATATAAGGATAGTATTACATTGGGTAGCAGGGAGATATAAGGATAGTATTACACTGGGTAGCAGTGAGATATAAGGATAGTATTACACTGGGTAACAGGGAGATATAAGGATAGTATTACACTGGGTAGCAGGGAGATATAAGGATAGTATTACATTGGGTAACAGGGAGATATAAGGATAGTATTACATTGGGTAGCAGGGAGATATAAGGATAGTATTACATTGGGTAGCAGGGAGATATAAGGATAGTATTACATTGGGTAGCAGGGAGATATAAGGATAGTATTACACTGGGTAGCAGGGAGATATAAGGATAGTATTACATTGGGTAGCAGTGAGATATAAGGATAGTATTACACTGGGTAGCAGGGAGATATAAGGATAGTATTACATGGGGTAGCAGGGAGATATAAGGATAGTATTACATTGGGTAGCAGGGAGATATACTGTAATGACAGTATTAGCAATAATCTGAGGATAGTGAATGGGATGTTACACCACTGACCCATGAGTATATTCAGCTCACACGTGGCGTGTGCCACGCATGCGCCCGGCTTGACCATTGCCTTGAAGCGGGTGAGTAGTCCCCGGACCTGGAGAAGGTGTCCCACTAACGTCACCCCCAGGACAATGCTGGAAGGATGGACAGAGGGCTGGACAAACAGCAGGAACCAGTCCGGCCCAAGCGTCACCAACATCTCCTCCTGCTGCCTGCAAAGCGAACCAGAGGGGAAGACAGGCACTTCGGCAGGTAGCCTACCAATGGAATTGGCTTCCGCAGAAAGTCAGGCTCTTATTTACTACGCAGCGCTGCGCCATACGACACCGCTCAGCTGAGCGAATAAGTGACCGGACGGTCAGGGGTCTCAGCGACTGAAGGGATCTTAGTATATAGGTCCTCATTCCCACTGCATAATACTCTGCCTCGTGCACACTGCATAATACTCTGCCTCGTGCACACTGCATAATACTCTGCCTCGTGCACACACTACATAATACTCTGCCTCGTGCACACACTGCATAATACTCTGCCTCGTGCACACTGCATAAAACTCGGCCTCGTGCACACACTGCATAATACTCTGCCTCGTGCACACACTGCATAATACTCTGCCTCGTGCACACACTGCATAAAACTCGGCCTCGTGCACACACTGCATAATACTCTGCCTCGTGCACACACTGCATAATACTCTGCCTCGTGCACACTGCATAATACTCGGCCTCGTGCACACACTGCATAATACTCGGCCTCGTGCACACACTGCATAATACTCTGCCTCGTGCACACACTGCATAATACTCTGCCTCGTGCAGACACAGCATAATACTCTGCCTCGTGCACACACTGCATAATACTCTGCCTCGTGCACACACTGCATAATACTCTGCCTCGTGCACACACTGCATAATACTCTGCCTCGTGCACACACTGCATAAAACTCGGCCTCGTGCACACACTGCATAATACTCTGCCTCGTGCACACACTGCATAATACTCTGCCTCGTGCACACTGCATAATACTCAGCCTCGTGCACACACTGCATAATACTCGGCCTCGTGCACACACTGCATAATACTCTGCCTCGTGCACACACTGCATAATACTCTGCCTCGTGCAGACACAGCATAATACTCTGCCTCGTGCACACACTGCATAATACTCTGCCTTGTGCACACACTGCATAATACTCTGCCTCGTGCACACTGCATAATACTCTGCCTCGTGCACACACTGCATAATACTCTGCCTCGTGCACACACTGCATAATACTCTGCCTCGTGCACACTGCATAATACTCGGCCTCGTGCACACACTGCATAATACTCTGCCTCGTGCAGACACAGCATAATACTCTGCCTCGTGCACACACTGCATAATACTCTGCCTCGTGCACACTGCATAATACTCGGCCTCGTGCACACACTGCATAATACTCTGCCTCGTGCACTCTGCATAATACTCGGCCTCGTGCGCACACTGCATAATACTCAGCCTCGTGCGCACACTGCATAATACTCTGCTCGTGCACACTGCATAATACTCAGCCTCGTGCACACTGCATAATACTCTGCCTCGTGCACACACTGCATAATACTCTGCTCGTGCACACTGCATAATACTCGGCCTTGTGCACACACTGCATAATACTCGGCCTCGTGCACACACTGCATAATACTCTGCCTCGTGCACACACTGCATAATACTCTGCCTCGTGCACACACTGCATAATACTCTGCCTCGTGCACACACTGCATAATACTCTGCCTCGTGCACACACTGCATAATACTCTGCCTCGTGCACACACTGCATAATACTCTCCTCGTGCACACACTGCATAATACTCTGCCTCGTGCACACACTGCATAATACTCAGCCTCGTGCACACACAGCATAATACTCGGCCTCGTGCACACACTGCATAATACTCTGCCTCGTGCACACTGCATAATACTCGGCCTCGTGCACACACAGCATAATACTCGGCTTCGTGCACACACTGCATAATACTCTGCCTCGTGCACACACTGCATAATACTCTGCCTCGTGCACACACAGCATAATACTCTGCCTCGTGCACACACTGCATAATACTCGGCCTCGTGCACACACTGCATAATACTCGGCCTCGTGCACACACTGCATAATACTCGGCTTCGTGCACACACTGCATAATACTCTGCCTCGTGCACACACTGCATAATACTCTGCCTCGTGCACACACAGCATAATACTCTGCCTCGTGCACACATGCATAATACTCGGCCTCGTGCACACTGCATAATACTCTGCCTCGTGCACACTGCATAATACTCTGCCTCGTGCACACACAGCATAATACTCGGCCTCGTGCACACACAGCATAATACTCGGCCTCGTGCACACACTGCATAATACTCGGCCTCGTGCACACACTGCCTAATACTCGGCCTCGTGCACACACTGCATGCCTGCACACAGCACTCATCCTGAGCCTATCTACTGTATGTCCCGCTCGGACTTACTGCTCGGACAGGCGTGATGTGGGGGGGCTCAGAACGCCACTCAGGACCCCCAGGAGCTGATTCCGAATCCAAACTGTCCGTCCAGAGCCGATGCCGCTATCTGCAGACCCCCGAGGGAGAGATGGGAACAAGGGGGCAGAAGTGAGGCTGAGACACAGGCTGAGCTACGGGGGCTTCTCTGATAAGGGGGTCCTATAATGCAAATCAAACACCTTAAGATTGTAAGTTCTTGGGGACAGGAATTGTATCAATGTTGTACTATAGAACTGCAAGTACTGCTGGCACTATCCGAGTATAGAATAGTATTAGTAAAAAGAAGAAGAATGCTGTGATAAGAACTACAAATAAATCATAATAACAGCTTTATTTATATCGCGCTTTCCTCCCAACGGGACGCAGCGCGTCACAGCGACAAATGGAAAAGGAAGAAAACATATCAGGTTATTAATGAGACCGAACACAAGGAAAGACGCAAGGTGGGCCGGTACTGTGGCTATTAAATGCCGGACAGCTAGTGGGTCAGTAGTTAAATGCCTGGGTAACCAGCGAGGTCCTGAGCCGGTTATTATAGATTCTCAGAGGGGGGCCTCTCGCGCGCAGGGTTTCCAGGTGTCCGGTATTGAACCGGACTGCCCCGGTATTTGGTTACTCTGTCCGGTAAAAAGTGAGAGATCATACCGGACATGTATGTGGCTGGTATTACCCCTCGACATATATGTGTATACGGTATTACCTCTCTGGGCGTGTGTGTGTATACCGGTATTACCTCTCTGGGCGTGAATGTGTATACCGGTATTACCTCTCTGGGCGTGTATGTGTATACAGGTATTACCTCTCTGGGCGTGTATGTGTATACCGGTATTACCTCTCTGGGCGTGTACTGCACCGACACACTTTATTCGAGCAAATACCCGGTATGTACCTGGCAGATACCTGGAATGCGCCGCTCCTCACCTCTGACAAGCCCCGTTGCATTTGCCTTCCCAGCCTGGGTTCATGCCTGGCTGATGGGCGGCTGATTTGTTAAATGATAATGATTAGGATTTAATAGGCTGCAATACTTCGCGTGTCTACCAGATGGCATAAATTCATGAATTGTAATGCAGTATATATATATATACTGTGCAGTATTGCAGCCAGGGGGAATAAAATGCTTCAATCCCTGCCTAGAAAATAACCCAATATACTCGGGCAGAAAACAGTCACAAACCTCAATACACCCGGGTATACCCGAATTCGTGGGACTAGCCGAGCTCGAATAAAGTGTGTCGCCAGTGTATGTGTATACCGGTATTACCTCTCTGGGCGTGTATGTGTATACCGGTATTACCTCTCTGGGCGTGTATGTGTATACCGGTATTACCTCTCTGGACGTGTATGCGTATACCGGTATTACCTCTCTGGGCGTGTATGTGTATACCGGTATTACCTCTCTGGGCGTGTATGTGTATACCGGTATTACCTCTCTGGGCGTGTGTGTGTATACCGGTATTACCTCTCTGGGCGTGTATGTGTATACCGGTATTACCTCTCTGGGCGTGTATGTGTATACCGGTATTACCTCTCTGGGCGTGTATGTGTATACCGGTATTACCTCTCTGGGCGTGTACGTGTATACCGGTATTACCTCTCTGGGAGTGTATGTGTATACCGGTATTACCTCTCTGGGGGTGTATGTGTATACCGGTATTACCTCTCTGGGCGTGTATGTGTATACCGGTATTACCTCTCTGGGCGTGTACGTGTATACCGGTATTACCTCTCTGGGCGTGAATGTGTATACCGGTATTACCTCTCTGGGCGTGTATGTGTATACCGGTATTACCTCTCTGGGCGTGTATGTGTATACCGGTATTACCTCTCTGGGCGTGTATGTGTATACCGCATTACCTCTCTGGGCGTGTATGTGTATACCGGTATTACCTCTCTGGGCATGTATGTGTATACCGGTATTACCTCTCTGGGCGTGAATGTGTATACCGGTATTACCTCTCTGGGCGTGTATGTGTATACCGGTATTACCTCTCTGGGCGTGTATGTGTATACCGGTATTACCTCTCTGGGCGTGTATGTGTATACCGGTATTACCTCTCTGGGCGTGAATGTGTATACCGGTATTAACTCTCTGGGCGTGAATGTGTATACCGGTATTACCTCTCTGGGCGTGTATGTGTATACCGGTATTACCTCTCTGGGCGTGAATGTGTATACCGGTATTACCTCTCTGGGCGAGAACGTGTATACCGGTATTACCTCTCTGGACGTGTATGTGTATACCGGTATTACCTCTCTGGGCGTGAATGTGTATACCGGTATTACCTCTCTGGACGTGTATGTGTATACCGGTAATACCTCTCTGGGCGTGTACGTGTATATCGGTATTACCTCTCTGGGCGTGTACGTGTATAGCGGTATTACCTCTCTGGGCGTGTGTGTATATCGGTATTACCTCTCTGGACGTGTATGTGTATACCGGTGTTACCTCTCTGGGCGTGTACGTGTATACCGGTATTACCTCTCTGGGCGTGTACGTGTATACCGGTATTACCTCTCTGGGCGTGTACGTGTATACCGGTATTACCTCTCTGGGCGTGTACGTGTATACCGGTATTACCTCTCTGGGCGTGTACGTGTATACCGGTATTACCTCTCTGGGCGTGTACGTGTATACCGGTATTACCTCTCTGGGCGTGTACGTGTATACCGGTATTACCTCTCTGGGCGTGTACGTGTATACCGGTATTACCTCTCTGGGCGTGTACGTGTATACCGGTATTACCTCTCTGGGCGTGTACGTGTATACCGGTATTACCTCTCTGGGCGTGTACGTGTATACCGGTATTACCTCTCTGGGCGTGTACGTGTATACCGGTATTACCTCTCTGGGCGTGTATGTGTATACCGGTATTACCTCTAAAGGCGAGTATGTGTATACCGGTATTACCTCTCTGGGCGTGTACGTGTATACCGGTATTAGCTCCCTGGGCGTGTATGTGTATTCCGGTATTACCTCTCTGGGTGTATACGTGTATACCGGTATTACCTCTCTGGGCGTGTACGTGTATACCGGTATTACCTCTCTGGGCGTGTACGTGTATACCGGTATTACCTCTCTGGGCGTGTACGTGTATACCGGTATTACCTCTCTGGGCGTGTACGTGTATACCGGTATTACCTCTCTGGGCGTGTACGTGTATACCGGTATTACCTCTCTGGGCGTGTACGTGTATACCGGTATTACCTCTCTGGGCGTGTACGTGTATACCGGTATTACCTCTCTGGGCGTGTACGTGTATACCGGTATTACCTCTCTGGGCGTGTACGTGTATACCGGTATTACCTCTCTGGGCGTGTACGTGTATACCGGTATTACCTCTCTGGGCGTGTATGTGTATACCGGTATTACCTCTAAAGGCGAGTATGTGTATACCGGTATTACCTCTCTGGGCGTGTACGTGTATACCGGTATTAGCTCCCTGGGCGTGTATGTGTATTCCGGTATTACCTCTCTGGGTGTATACGTGTATACCGGTATTACCTCTCTGGGCGTGTACGTGTATACCGGTATTACCTCTCTGGGCGTGTACGTGTATACCGGTATTACCTCTCTGGGTGTGTGTGTGTATACCGGTATTACCTCTCTGGGCGTGTGTGTGTATACCGGTATTAACTCTCTGGGCGTGTATGTGTATACCGATATTACCTCTCTGGGCGTGTATGTGTATACCGGTATTACCTCTCTGGGCGTGTACGTGTATACCGGTATTAACTCTCTGGGCGTGTACAGCAGCGGCAGCTTTTATTCGAGTAAAAGCCGCCGGCTGCATGCGTCTGGGAAGCGGGTAGCCGCGGCGCGTGGCGGCGCACTGTGACGTCACAGTAACATGCGCGCCCGGCTTCCCCGTCTTCCCCGGCTTCCGCAGGCTTCCCCGACACCCCTGGAGATCAAATTAAGGTAAGCGGGGGTGCGGGGAAGCAGAGGGGCAGAGCAGGAGCCGGGTACGGGGTCGGGAAGGGAGGAAAATTGCGCGCGAAGTGGAGGGGGGGTGCGTGGGGGAAACGCGGCGGCGCGCGGTTGTTACTGGCGGCAGCTGGGGTAGATCCCGGCTTGCCGGCGGCATTCAGTGCAATAAAAGATGTCGCTACTGTATGTGTATACCGATATTACCTCTCTGGGCGTGTACGTGTATACCGGTATTACCTCTCTGGGCGTGTACGTGTATACCGGTATTACCTCTCTGGGTGTGTGTGTGTATACCGGTATTACCTCTCTGGGCGTGTGTGTGTATACCGGTATTACCTCTCTGGGCGTGTATGTGTATACCGGTATTACCTCTCTGGGTGTGTATGTGTATACCGGTATTACCTCTCTGGGCGTGTACGTGTATACCGGTATTACCTCTCTGGGCGTGTACGTGTATACCGGTATTACCTCTCTGGGCGTGTACGTGTATACCGGTATTACCTCTCTGGGCGTGTACGTGTATACCGGTATTACCTCTCTGGGCGTGTACGTGTATACCGGTATTACCTCTCTGGGCGTGTATGTGTATACCGGTATTACCTCTAAAGGCGAGTATGTGTATACCGGTATTACCTCTCTGGGCGTGTACGTGTATACCGGTATTAGCTCCCTGGGCGTGTATGTGTATTCCGGTATTACCTCTCTGGGTGTATACGTGTATACCGGTATTACCTCTCTGGGCGTGTACGTGTATACCGGTATTACCTCTCTGGGCGTGTACGTGTATACCGGTATTACCTCTCTGGGTGTGTGTGTGTATACCGGTATTACCTCTCTGGGCGTGTGTGTGTATACCGGTATTAACTCTCTGGGCGTGTATGTGTATACCGATATTACCTCTCTGGGCGTGTATGTGTATACCGGTATTACCTCTCTGGGCGTGTACGTGTATACCGGTATTAACTCTCTGGGCGTGTATGTGTATACCGATATTACCTCTCTGGGCGTGTACGTGTATACCGGTATTACCTCTCTGGGCGTGTATGTGTATACCGGTGTTACCTCTCTGGGCGTGTATGTGTATACCGGTATTACCTCTCTGGGCGTGTATGTGTATACCGGTATTACCTCTCTGGGCGTGTATGTGTATACCGGTATTACCTCCCTGGGCGTGTATGTGTATACTGGTATTACCTCTCTGGACATGTATGTGTATACTGGTATTACCTCTCTGGGCGTGTATGTGTATACCGGTATTACCTCTCTGGGCGTGTACGTGTATACCGGTATTACCTCTCTGGGTGTGTATGTGTATACCGGTATTACCTCTCTGGGCGTGTATGTGTATACCGGTATTACCTCTCTGGGCGTGTACGTGTATACCGGTATTACCTCTCTGGGCGTGTATGTGTATACCGGTATTACCTCTCTGGGCGTGTACGTGTATACCGGTATTACCTCTCTGGGTGTGTATGTGTATACAGTACCGGTATTACCTCTCTGGGCGTGTATGTGTATACCGGTATTACCTCTCTGGGCGTGTATGTGTATACCGGTATTACCTCTCTGGGCGTGTATGTGTATACCGGTATTACCTCTCTGGGCGTGTATGTGTATACCGGTATTACCTCTCTGGGCGTGTATGTGTATACCGGTATTACCTCTCTGGGTGTGTATGTGTATATCGGTATTACCTCTCTGGGCGTGTATGTGTATATCGGTATTACCTCTCTGGGCGTGTACGTGTATACCGGTATTACCTCTCTGGGCGTGTATGTGTATACCGGTATTACCTCTCTGGGCGTGTATGTGTATACCGGTATTACCTCTCTGGGCGTGTATGTGTATACCGGTATTACCTCTCTGGGCGTGTATGTGTATATCGGTATTACCTCTCTGGGCGTGTATGTGTATTCCGGTATTACCTCTCTGGGCGTGTATGTGTATATCGGTATTACCTCTCTGGGCGTGTGTGTGTATACCGGTATTACCTCTCTGGGCGTGTATGTGTATACCGGTATTACCTCTCTGGGCGTGTATGTGTATACCGGTATTACCTCTCTGGGCGTGAGTGTGTATACCGGTATTACCTCTCTGGGCGTGTGTGTGTATACCGGTATTACCTCTCTGGGCGTGTATGTGTATACCGGTATTACCTCTCTGGGCGTGTATGTGTATACCGGTATTACCTCTCTGGGCGTGTATGTGTATACCGGTATTACCTCTCTGGGCGTGTATGTGTATACCGGTATTACCTCTCTGGGCGTGTATGTGTATACCGGTATTACCTCTCTGGGTGTGTATGTGTATACCGGTATTACCTCTCTGGGCGTGTACGTGTATACCGGTATTACCTCTCTGGGCGTGTATGTGTATACCGGTATTACCTCTCTGGGCGTGTATGTGTATACCGTTATTACCTCTCTGGGCGTGTATGTGTATATCGGTATTACCTCTCTGGGCGTGTACGTGTATACCGGTATTACCTCTCTGGGCGTGTATGTGTATACCGGTATTACCTCTCTGGGCGTGTATGTGTATACCGGTAGGGAACTAGAAGCCCCTCAGGTAGCCGGGACCCTGGGCATGTCGGGAACTAGAAGCCCCTCAGGTAGCCGTGACCCTGGGCATGTACGGAACTAGAAGCCCCTCAGGTAGCCGGGACCCTAGGCATGTAGGGAACTAGAAGCCCCTCAGGTAGCCGGGACCCTGGGCATGTAGGGAACTAGAAGCCCCTCAGGTAGCCGGGTCCCTGGGCATGTAGGGAACTAGAAGCCTCTCAGGTAGCCGTGACCCTGGGCATGTACGGAACTAGAAGCCCCTCACGTAGCCGGGTCCCTGGGCATGTAGGGAACTAGAAGCCTCTCAGGTAGCCGGGTCCCTGGGCATGTAGGGAACTAGAAGCCCCTCAGGTAGTCGGGACCCTGGGCATGTCGGGAACTAGAAGCCCCTCAGGTAGCCGGGACCCTGGGCATGTAGGGAACTAGAAGCCCCTCAGATAGCCAGGACCCTGGGCATGTAGGGAACTAGAAGCCCCTCAGGTAGCCAGGACCCTGGGCATGTAGGGAACTAGAAGCCCCTCAGGTAGCTGGGACCCTGGGCATGTAGGGAACTAGAAGCCCCTCAGGTAGCCAGGACCCTGGGCATGTTGGGAACTAGAAGCCCCTCAGGTCCCTGGACATGTAGGGAACTAGAAGCCCCTCAGGTAGCCGGGTCCCTGGGCATGTCGGGAACTAGAAGCCCCTCAGGTAGCCGGGTCCCTGGGCATGTCGGGAACTAGAAGCCCCTCAGGTAGCCGTGACCCTGGGCATGTCAGGAACTAGAAGCCCCTCAGGTAGCCGGGACCCTGGGCATGTCGGGAACTAGAAGCCCCTCAGGTAGCCGGACCCTGGGCATGTAGGGAACTAGAAGCCCCTCAGGTAGCCGGGACCCTGGGCATGTCGGGAACTAGAAGCCCCTCAGGTAGCCGGGACCCTGGGCATGTAGGGAACTAGAAGCCCCTCAGGTAGCCGGGACCCTGGGCATGTAGGGAACTAGAAGCCCCTCAGGTAGCCGGGTCCCTGGGCATGTAGGGAACTAGAAGCTCCTCAGGTAGCCGGGTCCCTGGGCATGTAGGGAACTAGAAGCCCCTCAGGTAGCGGGACCCTGGGCATGTCGGGAACTAGAAGCCTCTCAGGTAGCCGTGTCCCTGGGCATGTAGGGAACTAGAAGCCCCTCAGGTAGCCGGACCCTGGGCATGTCGGGAACTAGAAGCTCCTCAGGTAGCCAGGACCCCGGGGCATGTAGGGAACTAGAAGCACCTCAGGTAGCCGGGACCCTGGGCATGTAGGGAACTAGAAGCTCTCAGATAGCTGGGTCCCTGGGCATGTAGGGAACTAGAAGCCCCTCAGGTAGCCGGGTCCCTGGGCATGTAGGGAACTAGAAGCCCCTCAGGTAGCGGGACCCTGGGCATGTCGGGAACTAGAAGCTCCTCAGGTAGCCGGGTCCCTGGGCATGTCGGGAACTAGAAGCCCCTCAGGTAGCCGGGTCCCTGGGCATGTAGGGAACTAGAAGCCCCTCAGGTAGTTGGGACCCTGGGCATGTAGGGAACTAGAAGCCCCTCAGGTAGTTGGGACCCTGGGCATGTAGGGAACTAGAAGCCCCTCAGGTAGCCGGGTCCCTGGGCATGTAGGGAACTAGAAGCCCCTCAGGTAGCCGGGACCCTGGGCATGTAGGGAACTAGAAGCCCCTCAGGTAGCGGGACCCTGGGCATGTCAGGAACTAGAAGCCCCTCAGGTAGCCATGACCCTGGGCATGTCAGGAACTAGAAGCCCCTCAGGTAGCTGGGACCCTGGGCATGTCGGGAACTAGAAGCCCCTCAGGTAGCCGGGACCCTGGGCATGTACAGAACTAGAAGCCCCTCAGGTAGCCGTGACCCTGGGCATGTCAGGAACTAGAAGCCCCTCAGGTAGCCGGGACCCTGGGCATGTACAGAACTAGAAGCCCCTCAGGTAGGGGGACCCTGGGCATGTCGGGAACTAGAAGCCCCTCAGGTAGCTGGGACCCTGGGCATGTAGGGAACTAGAAGCCCCTCAGATAGCCGGGACCCTGGGCATGTCAGGAACTAGAAGCCCCTCAGGTAGCTGGGTCCCTGGGCATGTAGGGAACTAGAAGCCCCTCAGGTAGCTGGGACCCTGGGCATGTAGGGAACTAGAAGCCCCTCAGGTAGTTGGGACCCTGGGCATGTCGGGAACTAGAAGCCCCTCAGGTAGCTGGGACCCTGGGCATGTAGGGAACTAGAAGCCCCTCAGGTAGCTGGGACCCTGGGCATGTAGGGAACTAGAAGCCCCTCAGGTAGCCGGGACCCTGGGCATGTAGGGAACTAGAAGCCCCTCAGGTAGCCGGGTCCCTGGGCATGTAGGGAACTAGAAGCCCCTCAGGTAGCCGGGACCCTGGGCATGTCGGGAACTAGAAGCCCCTCAGGTAGCTGGGACCCTGGGCATGTAGGGAACTAGAAGCCCCTCAGGTAGTTGGTACCCTGGGCATGTAGGGAACTAGAAGCCCCTCAGATAGCCGGGACCCCGGGCATGTAGGGAACTAGAAGCCCCTCAGGTAGCCGGGTCCCTGGGCATGTAGGGAACTAGAAGCCCCTCAGGTAGCCGGGTCCCTGGACATGTCGGGAACTAGAAGCCCCTCAGGTAGCCGGGTCCCTGGGCATGTAGGGAACTAGAAGCCCCTCAGGTAGCCGTGACCCCGGGCATGTAGGGAACTAGAAGCTCTCAGATAGCTGGGTCCCTGGGCATGTAGGGAACTAGAAGCCCCTCAGGTAGCCGGGACCCCGGGCATGTAGGGAACTAGAAGCTCTCAGATAGCTGGGTCCCTGGGCATGTAGGGAACTAGAAGCCCCTCAGGTAGCCGGGACCCCGGGCATGTAGGGAACTAGAAGCTCTCAGATAGCTGGGTCCCTGGGCATGTAGGGAACTAGAAGCCTCTCAGGTAGTTGGGACCCTGGGCATGTAGGGAACTAGAAGCCCCTCAGGTAGCCGGGTCCCTGGGCATGTAGGGAACTAGAAGCCCCTCAGGTAGCCGGGACCCTGGGCATGTCGGGAACTAGAAGCCCCTCAGGTAGCCGTGACCCTGGGCATGTACGGAACTAGAAGCCCCTCAGGTAGCCGGGACCCTGGGCATGTAGGGAACTAGAAGCCCCTCAGGTAGCTGGGACCCTGGGCATGTAGGGAACTAGAAGCCCCTCAGGTAGCCGGGTCCCTGGGCATGTAGGGAACTAGAAGCCCCTCAGGTAGCCGGGTCCCTGGGCATGTAGGGAACTAGAAGCCCCTCAGGTAGCCGTGACCCTGGGCATGTAGGGAACTAGAAGCCCCTCAGGTAGCCGGGACCCTGGGCATGTACGGAACTAGAAGCCCCTCAGGTAGCCGGGTCCCTGGGCATGTAGGGAACTAGAAGCCTCTCAGGTAGCCGGGTCCCTGGGCATGTAGGGAACTAGAAGCCCCTCAGGTAGCCGGGACCCTGGGCATGTCGGGAACTAGAAGCTCTCAGGTAGCCAGGACCCTGGGCATGTCGGGAACTAGAAGCCCCTCAGGTCCCTGGACATGTAGGGAACTAGAAGCCCCTCAGGTAGCCGGGTCCCTGGGCATGTCGGGAACTAGAAGCCCCTCAGGTAGCCGTGACCCTGGGCATGTCAGGAACTAGAAGCCCCTCAGGTAGCCGGGACCCTGGGCATGTAGGGAACTAGAAGCCCCTCAGGTAGCCGGGTCCCTGGGCATGTCGGGAACTAGAAGCCCCTCAGGTAGCCGGGACCCTGGGCATGTCGGGAACTAGAAGCCCCTCAGGTAGCCGGGACCCTGGGCATGTAGGGAACTAGAAGCCCCTCAGGTAGCCGGGACCCTGGGCATGTAGGGAACTAGAAGCCCCTCAGGTAGCCGGGTCCCTGGGCATGTAGGGAACTAGAAGCTCCTCAGGTAGCCGGGTCCCTGGGCATGTAGGGAACTAGAAGCCCCTCAGGTAGCGGGTCCCTGGGCATGTAGGGAACTAGAAGCTCTCAGATAGCTGGGTCCCTGGGCATGTAGGGAACTAGAAGCCCCTCAGGTAGCGGGACCCTGGGCATGTCGGGAACTAGAAGCTCCTCAGGTAGCCGGGACCCTGGGCATGTAGGGAACTAGAAGCCCCTCAGGTAGCCGGGTCCCTGGGCATGTCGGGAACTAGAAGCCCCTCAGGTAGCCGGGACCCTGGGCATGTAGGGAACTAGAAGCCCCTCAGGTAGCCGGGACCCTGGGCATGTACGGAACTAGAAGCCCCTCAGGTAGCCGGGACCCTGGGCATGTACGGAACTAGAAGCCCCTCAGGTAGCCGGGTCCCTGGGCATGTAGGGAACTAGAAGCCCCTCAGGTAGCTGGGACCCTGGGCATGTAGGGAACTAGAAGCCCCTCAGGTAGCTGGGACCCTGGGCATGTAGGGAACTAGAAGCCCCTCAGGTAGCTGGGACCCTGGGCATGTAGGGAACTAGAAGCCCCTCAGGTAGTTGGGACCCTGGGCATGTAGGGAACTAGAAGCCCCTCAGGTAGCCGGGTCCCTGGGCATGTAGGGAACTAGAAGCCCCTCAGGTAGCTGGGACCCTGGGCATGTAGGGAACTAGAAGCCCCTCAGGTAGCTGGGACCCTGGGCATGTAGGGAACTAGAAGCCTCTCAGGTAGTTGGGACCCTGGGCATGTATGGAACTAGAAGCCCCTCAGGTAGCTGGGACCCTGGGCATGTCGGGAACTAGAAGCCCCTCAGGTAGCCGTGACCCTGGGCATGTCGGGAACTAGAAGCCCCTCAGGTAGCTGGGACCCTGGGCATGTAGGGAACTAGAAGCCCCTCAGGTAGTTGGGACCCTGGGCATGTAGGGAACTAGAAGCCCCTCAGGTAGCCGGGTCCCTGGGCATGTAGGGAACTAGAAGCACCTCAGGTAGCCGGGACCCTGGGCATGTAGGGAACTAGAAGCCCCTCAGGTAGCTGGGACCCTGGGCATGTCGGGAACTAGAAGCCCCTCAGGTAGCCGTGACCCTGGGCATGTCGGGAACTAGAAGCCCCTCAGGTAGCTGGGACCCTGGGCATGTAGGGAACTAGAAGCCCCTCAGGTAGTTGGGACCCTGGGCATGTAGGGAACTAGAAGCCCCTCAGGTAGCCGGGTCCCTGGGCATGTAGGGAACTAGAAGCTCCTCAGGTAGCCGGGTCCCTGGGCATGTAGGGAACTAGAAGCCCCTCAGGTAGCCGGGTCCCTGGGCATGTCGGGAACTAGAAGCCCCTCAGGTAGCCGGGTCCCTGGGCATGTCGGGAACTAGAAGCTCCTCAGGTAGCCAGGACCCTGGGCATGTAGGGAACTAGAAGCTCCTCAGGTAGCCGGACCCTGGGCATGTAGGGAACTAGAAGCCCCTCAGGTAGCCAGGACCCCGGGGCATGTAGGGAACTAGAAGCCCCTCAGGTAGCCGGGACCCTGGGCATGTAGGGAACTAGAAGCCCCTCAGGTAGCCGGGTCCCTGGGCATGTCAGGAACTAGAAGCCCCTCAGGTAGCCGGGACCCTGGGCATGTCAGGAACTAGAAGCCCCTCAGGTAGCCAGGACCCTGGGCATGTAGGGAACTAGAAGCCCCTCAGGTAGCCGGGTCCCTGGACATGTAGGGAACTAGAAGCCCCTCAGGTAGCCAGGACCCTGGGCATGTCGGGAACTAGAAGCCCCTCAGGTAGCCGGGTCCCTGGGCATGTAGGGAACTAGAAGCCCCTGAGGTAGCTGGGACCCTGGGCATGTCAGGAACTAGAAGCCCCTCAGGTAGCCGGGTCCCTGGGCATGTACGGAACTAGATGCCCCTCAGGTAGCCGGGTCCCTGGGCATGTAGGGAACTAGAAGCCCCTCAGGTAGCCGGGACCCTGGGCATGTACGGAACTAGAAGCCCCTCAGGTAGCCGGGTCCCTGGGCATGTAGGGAACTAGAAGCCCCTCAGGTAGCCGGGACCCTGGGCATGTACGGAACTAGAAGCCCCTCAGGTAGCCGGGTCCCTGGGCATGTAGGGAACTAGAAGCCCCTCAGGTAGCCGGGACCCTGGGCATGTAGGGAACTAGAAGCCCCTCAGGTAGCCGGGACCCTGGGCATGTACGGAACTAGAAGCCCCTCAGGTAGCCGGGACCCTGGGCATGTAGGGAACTAGAAGCCCCTCAGGTAGCCGGGACCCTGGGCATGTACGGAACTAGAAGCCCCTCAGGTAGCCGGGACCCTGGGCATGTCGGGAACTAGAAGCCCCTCAGGTAGCCGTGACCCTGGGCATGTAGGGAACTAGAAGCCCTTCAGGTAGCCGTGACCCTGGGCATGTCGGGAACTAGAAGCCCCTCAGGTAGCCGGGTCCCTGGGCATGTAGGGAACTATAAGCCCCTCAGGTAGCCGTGACCCTGGGCATGTCGGGAACTAGAAGCCCCTCAGGTGGCTGGGACCCTGGGCATGTAGGGAACTAGAAGCCCCTCAGGTAGCCGGGTCCCTGGGCATGTAGGGAACTAGAAGCCCCTCAGGTAGCCGTGACCCTGGACATGTAGGGAACTAGAAGCCCCTCAGGTAGCCAGGACCCTGGGCATGTAGGGAACTAGAAGCCCCTCAGGTAGCCGGGACCCTGGGCATGTAGGGAACTAGAAGCCCCTCAGGTAGCCGTGACCCTGGGCATGCAGGGAACTAGAAGCCCCTCAGGTAGCCGGAACCCTGGGCATGTAGGGAACTAGAAGCCCCTCAGGTAGCCGGGACCCTGGGCATGTAGGGAACTAGAAGCCCCTCAGGTAGCCGGGACCCTGGGCATGTAGGGAACTAGAAGCCCCTCAGGTAGCGGGACCCTGGGCATGTAGGGAACTAGAAGCCCCTCAGGTAGCCGGGTCCCTGGGCATGTCGGGAACTAGAAGCCCCTCAGGTAGCCGGGACCCTGGGCATGTAGGGAACTAGAAGCCCCTCAGGTAGCCGTGACCCTGGGCATGTAGGGAACTAGAAGCCTCTCAGGTAGCCGGGTCCCTGGGCATGTAGGGAACTAGAAGCCCCTCAGGTAGCCAGGACCCTGGGCATGTAGGGAACTAGAAGCCCCTCAGGTAGCGGGTGTCATGGGAGAGGGGGTTTGGCCCGGTATTAAAGGGGTTACACCCCATTTGGCCACCCCTGCTCTCACTAGGGAGGCAAGGGGTTAACTGGACTGTGGTCCAGAAGTGTGGTGTTACCTTGCTGCAACATCTAAATGTGTATGTCCCCTGTTATAATGTATTGTCATCATGTCAGTGTCTGCACCACACACACACACTGGGATCCATCCGGGAGGAGGAGGGTTAATAGTTTGAAAGTGATTATAGCCCTTTGTTCCATGTTCCCGCCTATTCAGGCTCCATTTTGCAGAGTCCTATAGGTCGCCATTGCAGCTCCATTCATTTCAATGGCGGATCTAGCGGTTTTGGGCCTGTTTCCAGTGAAGACCAGCTGGTGGCGTCCGAGAGGAGGAGCGGTGGTTTCCCATTGTAAGTCAATGGGGCCATTGACTTCAATGAGGATTCCTCTACGCCGACCTCCAGGAACAGGTTGGCAGCCATCCAAACCGCAAAACCGCAGAAGCGGACACAATGTCTTTGAAAAGAGCTTTATCACCGAGTTCAAGGTCAACGACAATTGGCGTGGGAATCTTAGGTTCTAGGGCACCCAGAAATAAAATTCTTTTTGCCCCTAGCCCCTAGGAACGCCCACACTCGACCCCCATCGGGTCCGGGAATGAGGGACCCCGTAAGGGGTCGTACTCATGAAGTGGGTCGTGCCATTGACTCCAATGGCGGAGCGGAGGCCCCATTGACTCCAATGGCGACGCCGGCCATTGATTCCAATGGGGAAAAGCCGCGTGGTGTGAAAACGGCTAAGTTCGAAAACGCAAATGTGTAAGTCCATATCTCCGGTTCTGGGAGGACCAGAGGGCTGGGATTTGGGTCGCATGCAGCCACGGTTCCGGCATGAATGCATGACCATTCCCAACCCTCTCCGACCAACGAGACGGAGTGTGCGCAACTGTACAAATTGTGGTTTGTCCATAGACTTCAATGGCGGAGTTACCCCATTGAAAGGCTATGGCGGAGAAGCCCCATTGAAAGACTATAGCAGCGGAAACCATTGACTTTAACGGCGGAGTGGCTCCATTAAAAGCCTATGGCGGCGGAGCCCGTTGATGTCAATGGGAAACGAGTGAAAAGCAGAGATTCATTTTTAAGCGGAGAATCCTGTATTAAAATAAAAAGGTTTTAAAGTGCATTTGTGTATCTCCGGTTCTGGGGGTCGCAGAGAGCTGAAACGTGGCCACAATGGAGAGTCAGTTCCGGCTGGAAAGACTGGCAGGTTTCAGCCCACTGGGCCCAACAGAACGGATTATTTTAATATGTGAAGATATTAAAGAATGATTTGTATTTTGGGTCTAGTATGAAAACTAAGAACCCATCTGCTATGTTAATAGGTCAGGATGGCAGAACAGTTGTCTATCATAAACCCTCTGATCAAAGGCTGACCGCCCTGATTGTATACAATAGGGCGAAGGAACAAAGTACCTGAGTGTTCTGTCATAATTCACACTTGCAGATAAGGGAGTTCCTAACTTCAAAGGAATCTGCTAGACAGCCAGGCGCCCCACGGTTAAGGGATAGGACTGAGATTGTATATAAACAAGGCTCAGCCCATACCCATTGTCTTTGTGATTTCTCGTGATTGCTGCATGAATTGCTAATCGTTGTTCCTGATTACTTCATTCCAACCCTAAGTAAGTGTCTATATTTTGCCTGTTATTTGTATATCTCGTGTGTTCACCTTTTTCAAGGAATAAATTATATTTTATCATATCTAAGTCGTGTTCAGTTCAACCCAGGTATTTTGGTGTGTATTATTACAGCCACTCACAAGTTCCCGTGACAGCGAGGACCGTGGGCATATCGGGCAACGCACCATGCCAAGTGTGAATATCATTCATTTCATTCAATATAATCAGGGCTAGAAAGCAGCATTTTAATCCGTTCAGTTCTGGAGCGACCTGCAGCCTTTCTAACCGCGCACCGCGGCGTCGTCTCGCTGAGTATTAAACCGGCGGGCGCACCGCGGCGTCGTCCCGCTGAGTATTAAACCGACGGGCGCACCGCGGCGTCGTCCCGCTGAGTATTAAACCCGACGGGCGCACCGCGCGCGTCGTCCCGCTGAGTATTAAACCGGCGGGTGCACCGCGGCGTCGTCCCCGCTGAGTATTGCACCGCGGCGGCGTCCCGCGGGGTATTAAACCGGGCGGGCCGGTATTCTGTTGCTTTAGAAAGTCTCACTATGAACCACAGAATATTCATGGACGGAGATAAGGAGCCGGGAGTGTTTATGGAAATTAAACGCTCTTTGACGCACGGCGCGCTATTCACTCACTTCTGCATCAAGGGGACAAGCTGCTACCCAGTTTCTGTCACAGATTATTATTCACGTTCCCGCAACGAGTCGTGTCTCACAGTGAGAGAAAATGCTGCAGAAATGGCTACCACCCAATATAATGAGCGCGCGAGAGCGCCCCCTCCCTGCTGCCCTGCGCCTCTGCCGCCCTGCCCCTCTCCCGCCTGCCCCACTGCTCCCCTGCCCCTCTGCTCTCCTGCCGGTCTGGCTATTCTGCCGCCCTGCTGTTCTGCCGCCCCCGACAGGATCTGCAGCCGCGCCAGTGAGGGGGGGACAGGATCTGCAGCCGCGCCAGTGAGGGGGGGGACAGATCTGCAGCCGCGCCAGTGAGGGGGTACAGGATCTGCACGCCGCGCCAGTGAGGGGGGGGACAGGATCTGCAGCCCCGCGCCAGTGAGGGGGGGGACAGATCTGCAGCCGCGCCAGTGAGGGGGGGGGGACAGGATCTGCAGCCGCGCCAGTGAGGGGGGGTACAGGATCTGCAGCCGCGCCAGTGAGGGGGGGGGGACAGGATCTGCAGCCACGCCAGTGAAGGGGGGGAGGATCTGCAGCCGCGCCAGTGAGGGGGGACAGGATCTGCAGCCGCGCCAGTGAGGGGGGGGGGCAGGATCTGCAGCCGCGCCAGTGAGGGGGGGGCAGGATCTGCAGCCGCGCCAGTGAGGGGGGGACAGGATCTGCAGCCGCGCCAGTGAGGGGGGGGACAGGATCTGCAGCCACGCCAGTGAGGGGGGGGACAGGATCTGCAGCCACGCCAGTGAGGAGGGGACAGGATCTGCAGCCGCGCCAGTGAGGGGGGACAGGATCTGCAGCCCGCGCCAGTGAGGGGGGGACAGGATCTGCAGCCGCGCCAGTGAGGGGGGGACAGGATCTGCAGCCACGCCAGTGAGGGGGGGGACAGGATCTGCAGCCACGCCAGTGAGGGGGGGGACAGGATCTGCAGTCCACGCCAGTGAGGGGGGGGGTACAGGATGTGCAGCCACGCCAGTGAGGGGGGGTACAGGGTTCTGCAGCCGCGCCAGTGAGGGGGGGTACAAGATCTGCAGCCGCGCCAGTGAGGGGGGTACAGGATATGCAGCCACGCCAGTGAGGGGGGGGACAGGATCTGCAGCCGCGCCAGTGAGGGGGGGACAGGATCTGCAGCCGCGCCAGTGAGGGGGGGGACAGGATCTGCAGTCGCGCCAGTGAGGGGGGTACAGGGATCTGCAGCCGCGCCAGTGAGGGGGGGACAGGATCTGCAGCCGCGCCAGTGAGGGGGGGGGACAGGATCGCAGCCGCGCCAGTGAGGGGGGGGGACAGGATCTGCAGCCACGCCAGTGAGGGGGGGGGTACAGATCTGCAGCCGCGGCCAGTGAGGGGGGGGACAGGATCTGCAGCCACGCCAGTGAGGGGGGGACAGGATCTGCAGCCGCGCCAGTGAGGGGGGGGGACAGGATCTGCAGCCGCGCCAGTGAGGGGGGGGCAGGATCTGCAGCCGCGCCAGTGAGGGGGGGCAGGATCTGCAGCCGCGCCAGTGAGGGGGGGGACAGGATCTGCAGCCGCGCCAGTGAGGGGGGGGACAGGATCTGCAGCCACGCCAGTGAGGGGGGGACAGGATCTGCAGCCAGCGCCAGTGAGGGGGGGACAGGATCTGCAGCCGCGCCAGTGAGGGGGGTACAGGATCTGCAGCCGCGCCAGTGAGGGGGGGACAGGATCTGCAGCCGCGCCAGTGAGGGGGACAGGATCTGCAGCCCGCGCCAGTGAGGGGGGGGACAGGATCTGCAGCCACGCCAGTGAGGGGGGGGGACAGGATCTGCAGCCACGCCAGTGAGGGGGGGTACAGGATGTGCAGCCACGCCAGTGAGGGGGTACAGGTTCTGCAGCCGCGCCAGTGAGGGGGGTACAAGATCTGCAGCCGCGCCAGTGAGGGGGGGTACAGGATATGCAGCCACGCCAGTGAGGGGGGGGACAGGATCTGCAGCCGCGCCAGTGAGGGGGGGACAGGATCTGCAGCCGCGCCAGTGAGGGGGGGACAGGATCTGCAGCCGGCCAGTGGAGGGGGGACAGGATCTGCAGCCCGCGCCAGTGAGGGGGGGACAGGATCTGCAGCCGCGCCAGTGAGGGGGGTACAGGATCTGCAGCCGCGCCAGTGAGGGGGGGTACAGGATCTGCAGCCGCGCCAGTGAGGGGGGGGACAGGATCTGCAGACTGCGCCAGTGAGGGGGGGACAGGATCTGCAGCCACATCAGTGAGTTATACACCTTCCAGTGAGGGGGGTACAGAGATATATCACCTTCCATTGAGGGGGGGACAGATATATCACCTTCCAGTGAGGGGGTACAAGAGTATATCACCTTCCAGTGAGGGGGGGACAGAGATATATCACCTTCCAGTGAGGGGGTACAGAGATATATCACCTTCCAGTGAGGGGGGGACAGATATATCACCTTCCAGTGAGGGGGGACAGATATATCACCTTCCAGTGAGGGGGGACAGAGATATATCACCTTCCAGTGAGGGGGTACAGAGATATATCACCTTCCAGTGAGGGGGGACAGAGATATCACCTTCCAGTGAGGGGGGTACAGAGATATATCACCTTCCAGTGAGGGAGGGACAGAGATATATAACCTTCCAGTGAGGGGGGTACAGAGATATATCACCTTCCAGTGAGGGGGGTACAGAGATATATCACCTTCCAGTGAGGGGGGTACAGAGATATATCACCTTCCAGTGAGGGGGGACAGAGATATATCACCTTCCAGTGAGGGGGGGACAGAGATATATCACCTTCCAGTGAGGGGGGGAACGAGGGGAGGTATATCACCTTCCAGTGAGGGGGGACAGAGATATATCACCTTCCAGTGAGGGGGACAGAGATATATCACCTTCCAGTGAGGGGGTACAGAGATATATCACCTTCCAGTGAGGGGTACAGATATATCACCTTCAGTTCGAGGGCTGGACAGAGATATTCACTTCCAGTGAGGGGGGTACAGAGATATATCACCTTCCAGTGAGGGGGGAACAGATATATCACCTTCCAGTGAGGGGGGAACAGATATATCACCTCCTGAGGGGAAGATATATCACCTTCCAGTGAGGGGGGGACAGACTACATCACCTTCCAGTGAGGGGGTAAAGATATATCACCTTCCAGTGAGGGGGGTAAAGAGATATATCACCTTCCAGTGAGGGTGTACAAAGATATATCACCTTCCAGTGAGGGGGGGGCAGAGATATATCACCTTCCAGTGAGGGGTGTACAAAGATATATCACCTTCCAGTGAGGGGGGCGTACAAAGATATATCACCTTCCAGTGAGGGGGGGGCAGAGATATATCACCTTCCAGTGAGGGGGGGAACAGATATATCACCTTCCAGTGAGGGGGGTACAGAGATATATCACCTTCCAGTGAGGGGGGGACAGATATATCACCTTCCAGTGAGGGGGGTACAGAGATATATCACCTTCCAGTGAGGGGGGAACAGATATATCACCTTCCAGTGAGGGGGGTACAGAGATATATCACCTTCCAGTGAGGGGGGACAGATATATCACCTTCCAGTGAGGGGGGTACAGGGGGTACAGAGATATATCACCTTCCAGTGAGGGGGGTACAGAGATATATCACCTTCCAGTGAGGGGGGTACAGAGATATATCACCTTCCAGTGAGGGGTCCTCTGAGAGCAGCAACTTCTCATCCACACTCACAGCATGCAAAGTGCTGGCCAAGAACAATCCGAGCCTGAGAGGGGAAACACATCTTATACCCTGCTCACCTCTCCCCCGTACACCCCCCTCTCCCCCCATACACGACATTATGACCCTGCTCACCTCTCCCCCCTACACCCCCACTCTCCCCTACAACCCTCTCCCCCGTACACACCTTATACCCTGCTCACCTCTCCCTCCTACACCCCCTCTCCCCCCTACACACCTTATACCCTGCTCACCTCTTCGCCCCTTACACACCTGTATCCATGCTCACCTCTCCCCCTACACCCCCTCTCCCCCTGTACACACCTTATACCCTGCTCACTTCTCCCCCCTACACCCCGCTCACGCCCCCTCTCCCCCCGGACACACCTTAGACCGCGCTCACCTCTCCCCCCTACACCCACCATACACACCGCTCCCCCCCTACACCTCTCCTCCCCCGTACACACCTTATACCCTGCTCACCTCTCCCCCCCTACACCCCCTCTCCCCCCGTACACACATAACCTGCTCACCTCTCCCCCGTACACCGTCCTCCCCCGTACACACCTTATACCCTGCTCACCTCTCCCCCCCTACACCCCCTCTCCCCCCCGTACACACCTTATACCCTGCTCACTTCTCCCCCCTACACCCCCTCTCCCCCGTACACACCTTATACCCTGCTCACCTCTCCCCCTACACCCCACCATACACACCTCTCCCCCTACACCTCATACCCTGCTCACACTCCGCCCCCCTACACCCCTCTCCCCCGTACACACATAACCTGCTCACCTCTCCCCCTACACCTCTCCTCCCCCGTACACACCTTATACCCTGCTCACCTCTCCCCCCTACACCCCCTCTCCCCCGTACACACCTTATAACCTGCTCACCTGTCCCCCTACACTCCCCCCTCCCCTACACCCTCTCCCCTGTGCACACCTTATACCCTGCTCACCTCTCCCCGATTCCCTCTCCTCATACACCCGTCTCCCCCTACATCACCTCACCCCCATACACACCCTCTCACCTCTCTCCACCTACACACCCTCTCACCTCTCTCCCCCTACACACCGTCTGCCTCCTACACCCCCTCTCCCCCCTACACACCCTCTCCCTTCTACGCACCTTCTCCCCTCTGCATACCCTCTCACCTCTCCCCCTACACACCCTCTCACCTCTCCCCCCTACACACCCTCTCCCCTCTACGCACCCTCTCCCCTCTGCACACCCTCTCACCTCTTCCCCTACACACCCTCTCATTCCTATACACCCTCTCACCTCTCCCCCCTACACACCCTCTCCCCTCTACGCACCTTCTCCCTTCTGCACACCCTCTCACCTCTCCCCTACAGACCCTCTCCCTTCACACCCTCTCCTTCCTATACAAACTCTCACTTCTCCCCCCTACACACCCTCTCACCTCTCCCCTATACACACCCTCTCACCTTTAAACCTCCCACCCCACACCATCTCACCTCCCCCCCCCACACACACCCTGTCACCTCTCTCCCCAACCTCTCTCCCCCCACAGCCCCTCACCCCCACACCCTCTCCCCCCCACACCCTCTCACCTCCCTCCCCCCACATCACCCCACACCCTCCCCCCCACACACACCCTCCCCCCACACCCCCTCTCACCCCTTCACCCCCTCACCTCCCTCCCCCCCACACCCTCTCACCTCCGCCGCCACAACACCCTCTCACCTCCCCCCCCACCTCTCACCTCCCCCTCCACACCCTCTCACCTCCCTGCCCCCCACACCCTCTCACCTCCCTCCCCCTGCACACCCTCTCACCTTCCCCCCCACACCCTCTCACCTCCCCACCCCCAAACCCTCTCACCTCCCTCCCCCCCACACCCTCTCACCTCCCCCCCCCACACCCTCTCACCTCCCTCCCCCCCCCCACACCCTCTCACCTCCCCCCCACCACACCCTCTCACCTCCCTCCCCTTCCACACCCTCTCACCTCCCTCCCCCCCACACCCTCTCACCTCCCTCCCCCCCACACCCTCACCTCCCCCCACCACACCCTCTCACCTCCCTCCCCCCCCCACACCCTCTCCCCTCCCCCCCACACCCCGCTCACCTCCCCCACCCACACCCTCTCACCTCCCCCCCACACACCCTGTACATGGGCTTCAGGTTATGGATGAGGCGCTGCTTACCTGGAGACATCGCTGCTGTTGAAGGAGTAGTTGAGACAGTGGCTGATGAGGGTGCATATTAGGGTGACCTTTGTCCGTGTCACACAGGGGTCATTGAGGAGGAAGACGAGCCGGGGGAACAGCTGCAGCTGCTGGGTGATTACCGGGTCTCTGTAGCAAGGAAGGGGGGTACGGTGTGTGAAAAAGGGGTGACCCCAACACCCCAAATCCAGAACATCCAACCAATGCTAAAAGGATTCCAGTTTGTTTAAACTCCGGTACAGAACGAGCCTCGGACCGCCCGGAAACCTCCCGTTACCCGCCTCAATGTATCCACGTATCCCCCCCCTGCCCCGCTCCCCCCTCGCCCCGCTCTCCCCCCTCGCCCCGCTCCCCCCCTCGCCCCGGCTCCCCCCCCTGCCCCGCCCCCCCCTGCCCCCCCCCTGCCCCGCCCCCCGCCCCGCCCCCCCCCTCCCGCCCCCCCCCCCCCCCTGCCCCGCACCCCCCCCCTGCCCCGCACCCCCCCCTGCCCCGCTCTCCCCCCCCCCCCCCTGCCCCGCTCTCCCCCCCCCCCCTGCCCGCTCTCCCCCCCCGGCCCCGCTCCTCCCCCGCCCGTACCTGGGGCAGCGGAGAAATTCCTCCAGGTGCGTGAGCAGAGAGACGCCCAAATCCCCCGGGACGTCAAGCCAGAGCTACGGAGAAAGAAGGCGGCCCGTTAATACCAAGACGGGGTGTCCGACACCCCACACGGGAGGGACCAGGACTGGCGCCCGACACCCCACGGAGCAGCGGCTCACCCCGTGGGCACACAGCAGCGCCCCCGAACTCTCGCCCGTCCCCCCGGCCACCGGAAGGTGTATTAAAACACAAACGGAAATGCTTTAAAACGCAGTGGCTGAAGTTTGGGGTATTAGGGGATACAAAGTAGCACTTTCTATCCCCCCTCCCCCCCCAGGGGTATTACTAGTATTTTAATGACAAACTTATAGTTCCCTTTACTATTTAAAGAAAAATAGATTTATTTCAGTAACCAAGTCTAGAATAAAAGTATAAATAATGTATAAATATAAGGAAAATATAAGGAAAATATAAGGAAAATATAAGGAAAAAAGTCCAAACAGCTTCTACCCAAGGATTCATTTCTACTAATGTGTGCTCATTTACATATGGGCTGTGAGGCACAGGAGGGGGGCACAGGGGAGAGGCACAGGAGGGGGCGCAGGGGGAGAGGCACAGGAGAGGGGCGCAGGGGGGAGAGGCACAGGAGGGGGCGCAGAGGGGAGAGGCACAGGAGGGGGGCGCAGGGGGGAGAGGCACAGGAGAAGGGCGCAGGGGGGAGAGGCACAGGAGAAGGACGCAGGGGGGAGAGGCACACGGGAGAGGCACAGGATGACAGATACAGGAATGTGAGGCATAGGGGAGAGAGGCACAGGGATGACAGATACAGGAGTGTGAGGCACAGGGGGGAGAGGCACAGGAGGGAGAGGCACAGGGATGAAAGATACAGGAGTGTGAGGCACAGGGATGACAGATACAGGTGTGTGAAGCACAGGGGAGAGGCACAGGGATGACAGATACAGGAGTGCGAGGCACAGGGGTGACAGATACAGGCGTGCGATGCACAGGATGACAGATACAGGAGTGCAAGGCACAGGGGCGACAGATACAGGAGTGCGAGGCACAGGGGTGACAGATACAGGCGTGCGATGCACAGGGATGACAGATACAGGAGTGCGAGGCACAGGGGTGACAGATACAGGCGTGCGATGCACAGGGATGACAGATACAGGAGTGCGAGGCACAGGGGTCACAGATACAGGATTGCGATGCATAGGGATGACAGATACAGGAGTGCGATGCACAGGGATGGCAGATACAGGAGTGCGAGGCACAGGGGTGACAGATACAGGAGTGCGAGGCACAGGGGTGACGATACAGGAGTGCGGGGCACAGGGGTGACAGATACAGGAGTGCGAGGCACAGGGGTGACAGATACAGGAGTGCGAGGCACAGGGGTGACAGATACAGGAGTGCGAGGCACAGGGATGGCAGATACAGGAGTGCGATGCACAGGGATGGCAGATACAGGAGGGAGAGGCACAGGGCTCACCTGGAAGTCACAGAGTATATGGTGGATTGCCGGAAGGTTTATAGAGCGGGCGGGCCCCACGCCCAGCTCCGCTGTGCCCGCGATGGTCAGCAGGAGCTGGAAGATTCGTGGGTTCAACAGGTGGGACCTTCTGTATAAGCAAGAAACACAGGAGCTGGGAGAGTAACGGGTTTGGGTTACTGGGGCAGTTCTGAGCTGGGGGAGAGTAACAGGGTTTGGGTTACTGGGGCAGTTCTGAGCTGGGGGAGAGTAACGGGGTTTGGGGTTACTGGGGCAGTTCTGAGCTGGGGAGAGTATAGGGGTTTGGGTTACTGTGGCAGTTCTGAGCTGGGGAGAGTAACAGGGTTTGGGGTTACAGGGGCAGTTCTGAGCTGGGGAGAGTAACGGGGTTTGGGTTACTGGGGCAGTTCTGAGCTGGGGAGAGTAACAGGGTTTGGGGTTACAGGGGCAGTTCTGAGCTGGGGAGAGTAACGGGGTTTGGGTTACTGGGGCAGTTCTGAGCTGGGGAGAGTAACAGGGTTTGGGGTTACAGGGGCAGTTCTGAGCTGGGGAGAGTAACGGGGTTTGGGTTACTGGGGCAGTTCTGAGCTGGGGGAGAGTAACAGGGTTTGGGTTACTGGGGCAGTTCTGAGCTGGGGAGAGTAACTGGGTTTTTGGTTACATGGGCAGTTCTGAGCTGGAGAGAGTAACAGGGTTTGGGTTACAGGGGCAGTTCTGAGCTGGGAGAGTAACAGGGTTTGGGGTTACAGGGGCAGTTCTGAGCTGGGGAGAGTAACGGGGTTTGGGTTACTGGGGCAGTTCTGAGCTGGGGGAGAGTAACGGGGTTTGGGGTTACAGGGGCAGTTCTGAGCTGGGGGAGAGTAACAGGGTTTGGGTTACAGGGGCAGTTCTGAGCTGGGGAGAGTACAGGGTTTGGGTTACAGGGGCAGTTCTGAGCTGGGAGAGTAACATGGTTTGGGTTACAGGGGCAGTTCTGAGCTGTGGGAGAGTAACAGGGTTTGGGTTACTGGGGCAGTTCTGAGCTGTGGGAGAGTAACAGGGTTTGGGTTACTAGGGCAGTTCTGAGCTGGGAGAGTAACAGGGTTTGGGGTTACAGGGGCAGTTCTGAGCTGGGGGAGAGTAACAGAGTTTTGGTTACTGGGGCAGTTCTGAGCTGGGGGAGAGTAACGGAATTTGGGTTACTGGGGCAGTTCTGAGCTGGGGGAGAGTAACGGGGTTTGGGTTACTGGGGCAGTTCTGAGCTGGAGGAGTGTAACAGGGTTTGGGTTACAGGGGCAGTTCTGAGCTGGGGGAGGGTAACAGGGTTTTGGGTTACAGGGGCAGTTCTGAGCTGGGGCAAAGAAACGGGGTTTGGGTAATAGGAGGAGTTATAGGGAAAGGTTATATGGGGCAATAGGAGTTATAGGGAGCAATTATATGGGGCAATAGGAGGAGTTATATGGAAGGGTTTATGGGGTTATAGGAGGAGTTATAGGGAGAGGTTATATGGGGTAATAGGAGGAATTATAGGGAGAGGTTATGTAGTGTAATAGGAGGAGTTATAGGGAGGTTATATGGAGTTATAGGGAGGTTATATGGAGTTATGGGGGAGTAATAGGAAGGTTTTATGGAGTAATAGGGAGGGTTTATGGAGTAATAGGGAGGGTATATGGAGTTATAGGGAGGGTATATGGAGTAATAGGGAGGTTATATGGAGTAATGGGGAGGTTATATGGAGTTATGGGGGAGTAATAGGAAGGTTTTATGGAGTAATAGGGAGGGTATATGGAGTAATAGGGAGGGTTTATGGAGTAATAGGGAGGTTATATGGAGTAATGGGGAGGTTATATGGAGTCATGGGGGAGTAATAGGAAGGTTTTATGGAGTAATAGGGACGGTATATGGAGTAATAGGGAGGGTATATGGAGGTTATATGGAGGT